>NC_135902.1:21311903-21484979 GCF_964194155.1 Cetorhinus maximus
CCACTCTCTCTCCCCCCCCACCCCCACTCTCTCTCCCCCCCCACCCCCACTCTCTCTCCCCCCCACCCCCACTCTCTCTCCCCCCACCCCCACTCTCTCTCCCCCCACCCCCACTCTCTCTCCCCCCACCCCCACTCTCTCTCCCCCCCACCCCCACTCTCTTCTCCCCCCCACCCCCTCTGGTCCTGCTGCCTTTTATTTCATCCTTTACTATGTTTATTTTCTGTAGTAGTTTATTGCTTTGATCAAAGTGATGTGAAAAATGTGCTTCTCACTGTCTCAGTCCCAGCTTAAGGCAAGATGGCTCGAACAAAACAGACAGCCCGTAAGTCCACAGGAGGCAAAGCACCCCGGAAACAGCTGGCAACCAAAGCAGCAAGAAAGAGTGCACCATCTACTGGTGGAGTGAAGAAGCCTCATCGCTACAGGTAATGGAATGGGTACAATGTAAATCTGGAGGCAATTCACTGGTTACCTGGTGGTGTTCGTTTTTTTAAGGTAAAATCTGTTGGAGTATGGGACTCAGGTGGTGATCTGTTCTGTTTTCCCCTCTGGTAGAATGCTGCTTATGTTTCCCTTGTAGAATCCGGGTGTTAGTGTTCTTGCTTTTAGGACCATGGTTGTATTGATGAAGGCGAATGCTGTTCCTGTCCTTCCACTGTGTTGCTGATGGGGTACTTCATACAGATCTCCTGACACTATCTAGTGAGATTTTGCTTTTATGCCTGGCCCTATTTTGTTTTGGGGCCTATCCACAAAGATGGTTTCTGGATCAAAATTTTTGATAATTGAGGTCTGATTTGTCTGACATTGTGAAGAGGACAGCAGTAGTACCATCTCTTGACCATTCTTATGAATGAAGAGCCTTGAGACTTGGAGTGTAACACAACCTACCTCCCCGGTATCTGCCTGAGTATCTGCATATATTATATATATATCTACTAGTATCTTAGTATCTACAGTGTTCTGACATCGAATTAGGGAATTTTATCAAAACAAATGGGTGAACATTTGTAATTACCCATTGATTCTGTTTTGGTTTTCTCAGGCCTGGCACTGTTGCTCTGAGAGAAATTCGGCGATACCAGAAATCCACAGAATTGCTGATTCGCAAACTGCCCTTCCAGCGTCTGGTGCGTGAGATTGCACAGGATTTCAAGACTGATCTGAGATTCCAGAGTGCTGCGATTGGTGCACTACAGGTAAGTCAGTACAATTGCTTCTGCAGCATTGGGCACAGGGTAAAGGGGTGGTGATGTACTGTGGGGCTGCATGTAGGTAGCTTCAGAATAACCTGGCATCTTGCATAGTGATTTGGGAATTTTGAAACTGTATCAAATATTGTATGGTCTTCGCTAAATATTCTCGAGTTTGAAATCCCAAAATACTGCTGTATGTAGACCTCGCATCTTATACCCTTTTCCTATATTCAGCTGAATCAGACGAAAAGCCTGGACATTTGCTCTTTCTTGCCGCTGGATGTATTTGGTACGACAGTGATCTAGATAAATGCTCTGTTTTGATGTAAATTTGAATTCTTTTTACCTAGAAAGAAAAACTACCGCTTTTTAAAATGATCAAGTTTGCAGCACAGCAACAACCTGTTTGTCCCAGCAAGGGTTAAGCAAATGCCTTTAAGCAGAGTTATAAGGGAAAACTGACATTGGGGGAAAAGATAGGGTTCCAGATAAAAGCATCAACAGTACAAACCAGTGTTGTGGTTTGAACAAAATCTAGTTGACAGACAAAGGTTGACTTGTGTTGAAAGGAATAATGTATATAACACTGGTTGTTAGTGTTTTGCAAGTATTCTGAATCTAATGCCAGAGGAACATGGAAAAAAATCAGAGCAGGTTATTTTAATTTGATATGTAAAATACGAGGCTTTTTCCCATCTTTTGAAACATGCAACCTTGTGTTTAACAGGAGGCGAGTGAGGCATACCTGGTCGGTCTCTTTGAGGATACAAATCTGTGCGCCATCCATGCCAAGCGAGTAACCATCATGCCAAAGGATATTCAGCTAGCTCGCAGGATACGTGGAGAAAGAGCTTAATTGGAGCATGATCGTTCCATCAGCAATGGACAGCGGGACCTTTTTTAATATCGCAGATTTTACAGATATTGTCAGGATATGGACTTTTAAGGAGTGAAAATGTGCAAATGGAATATGTGGTATTCACTGTTTTTATTCAATTTTCTAAAGTTTAATAGGGTGGGTGGTTAAACTGGGAGGGGAGCCCTTACTGTTATCTTAAAAAATAAATTAAACCGTAGCTAAATTGGAACCGATCTGTTTCCACTTGTCATTCGCATGAGGTGCAAGTGGAAAGTCCCCATTGCTCCTCAGCACTTAAGTTTTTTGTTTTGTATTATACTTGGGTTTTCTATCAGACTATTTCCTAGAGCATTTTGTACTAGTCAACTGAAAGGAATGTACTGGGGAAAATGCTTCCTAAATATTGTGTCATTCCGTTGGTAACTCAGGAGGAATTGATGCAGTCTTACACCAAGTAAATTGCATTGATCTTTTGTACATCAAGCTGGAGTGTACAGCTTGGCAGCTATCTACCTATTTATGCATTGTTTTTCACATCGATCTGTTTTTTGGGGAGGGGGGGGAGTTATTAATTCATCTATTATTAAATTGTTTATGGACTCGTGTTGCTTTTTGTTCTCATGCAAACAAGTGGTTTTACATTGGGATAATGCAGATAGGGGCTAGTTTGAATTCTGGATTGAGTAGATAGTCTGTGCAGTTCTCATAACTGAATGTTTAGCTGTTAGTTTGCTGAATTGCATTCATTGTTGGAGACGGTGAAGTGCTGCTCCTTTGTGATGTGTTCCTGCCTAGACTGGGGGCTGATTGTACATATGGGAATTGTATAATATAAGTTCTTGGTGATATCCCATGGGCTATGATTGTAACAGTGCAGTTGCCTGTCTGTTTTTCTGCCACAGAATCACTTACAGGTGGATTGTGGTAGTATTGTTTTGGTGTCCAAAGGTATATAAAACTTGGTGTTGCAGACAATGCTGTTCATAAGAGGGATCTTGGTAGCCAGGTAGCAACAATGAGCGTTTGAAAAGATTTGAGGCTTTTCCCAGAAAAGTTCCAAAGGATTAAGTTCATCATTGCAAAGTTGATGTTCTTCAGTCCTTCTGACACCACAGTAGTGATGCTCTTTACCAACGTAAGGGAGCTTTTTCACCTCTGGTGCCAAGGAGGCTCTGTAGCTGGTATTGGGATTTTCACTTAGTTTGATCTCTAAAGGTTGAGGATTGGGCCCCAGTGTAGATCTCGGACAAGCATCGGTACGAAGGCAATTTACTAGTGAGTGACAAGGATATACTCCCATGTCACATGATTTTTTTGCCTGAGTGGTCCCATCCAAGGAAGGATATAAAGGTGCTACATTGATTCCTGTTGGGTCATTTACTTAGGGCCACTTTGACATGAAAAGTGCTCTTGTACTGAAAGGTAGCCTGGACTGAACAAATGGATGTTGACTGCTATGGCATTCGGTGCTCTTGCCTCTTCCTGTTCATCGTAAAAGAAGGCAGGGGAATGTTTGACACAGATATCTCCCATGAGCAAAGAAAAACCTATTCTGTTTGTTTTCACTGGGAGGAATGCAGTAGCTTGATGGGAATCTAACTCCATTCTGTTGCAGCATTCATGATGGTCCCCAGCATGGTGTTATTGGGGCCATTGGTGTTGGAGAAGACTCCTTGCATGGCTTTGGGTATCTTGTAAATGACATTGGGAAGTCAGGAAGGGGCCCATTCTGGTAAAAGGATCACATGCTGTTCTACACAATACAGGAGCTGGTGTAAAATTGTAAAAAATATTACATTAAAGTACATGAAAACCACAACCAATTGACTTTCTGTAATGCTGTACTGTGATTATTACAAAATGTACTGTATTTTTAAATGCAATAAATGAGCTGTATAAAGCATAGCTCGGTGGCTATTTAGTGCTCACAACATCCAGTATCCGGATGTACAGTTACTCATACTGATACATCAGGCATACTCTGGATATTGAGTCAGTAAGTCTGTTCACTGAAGTTGAGCTACCTCATTGGGGCTTGGTCACCAGCTCCCTGCAAAAAGTTAGGTACAGCTGACAGTGTGAATGATGCTGCTTGGTCTTTGTTCATATGTTCAACTGCTTTCCAGGGCCATTGCTGACGATCGTCCCTGGTTGTGCCTTGTCTGATTTCACAACATTATAAGTTCCTGCTACAATACAGTGGATTAATTCAGTATTTTATGTCTAACAAAATATTTCTATAGAAACTGCTGGTTATTTTGACAAAGTTACCAACTGCTATGCACCCAGTGGTATTGAAATTGTTGATTTTATTGCTGAAGGGATTATGATTACCTGTGCAGTGAAAGCAACAAATAGCGGAGTAGACCATTTGGCCCTCGAAGCCTGCTCCACCATTCAAAACCATCATGGTCTGCTTCAACTCCACTTCATCACCCACCCCCCATACACCTTGATTCCTGGAGACAAAAAATCTGTCCACCTTGGCCTTTAAATATACTCAATGATGGAGCTCCTACTGACCCTTTGGATAGACAATTCCAAAGATTCCCAAACCTTTTGAGTGAAGAAATTTCTAATCTCTGTTCTACATGGTTGGCCCCTTAGTCTGAGACTATGCCCCCCGCCAAAGTTTTCTGGATTCCCTGGCCAGTGGAAACAGCCTCTCTACCTTGTTAAGCCCTTCAGAACCGTGTACGTTTCAATGGGATCACGTCATCCTTCTGAACTTGAGTATAGACCTGATTTACTCAGCCTCCCATTATAGGACACCTTTCCCACCGCCCTCCCCCTGCACCAGGAAACAATCTAGTGGCCCTTTGTTGTACATCCTCTAAGCTAAGTAGTCTTGGATATGGAGGCCAAAACTGCATATTACTCCAGATGTGGCCTCATCAAAACCTTGTGCAATTCTAGCAAAATTTCCTTATTGTGCTCTAATCCCCTGCCATTATGCAATTTACTTGCTTACTGTATCAGCATGTTAACTTGCGTTCCTCATATAAGTACACCCCTGTCCTTCTGAACATGCACATTTACAAGTTTCGCACGTAAAAAATTTTCTGCATTTCTATTATTACCAAAGTAACAGGGAGATAGTGATGTAGTGGTAATGTTACTGGGCTAGTGGCCCAGACTAATGCCCACTAGTCGCATGCTGGCAACTTGGAAATGCCTTACTCCATCCTGTCTCTTAACCAATCCTTTCCCCAACTCTTTTAACCCTTAATTTGTGTATTTGCCTTTTGTGCGGCACCCTATCAAATGCCTTTAAGTGCCTTACTACTTAATGCCAGCATTTCCCTGATGACTATCAGGCAAACTGGCTTTCTCCCCCTCATGAATAGCTAGCTTCCAATCAACTTATTAGCCCTTGATTACTCTATTTCTGGTGAATTAATTTGTCTTCTATTGTCAAGCCAAGTACAAAATATTTGTTCAATATTTCTTCCATTTCCTCATTCCCAATTTCTTCTGTCTCAGCCTCCAAGGGACCAACATTTACTTTATTTATTTCGGGGATGTGGGTTTTGCTGGCAAGGCCAGCATTTATAGCCCAACCCAAATTTCCCTTAGAAGCTGTCGTCTTCAATTGCTGTAGTCCCTGTGGTGTAGGGACACCCACTGTACTGTTGGGGAAGGAGATCCAGGATTTTGACCCAGTGATAGCGAAGGAATGGCGATGTATTCCAAGTCAGGGTGATGTGTGGCTTGGAAGGGAACTTCCAGGTGGTGGTGTTCCCATGTGCCCTTGTTCTAGATGATGATGGTGTGAAAGGAGGCTTGGTGAATTCATGCAGTGCATCTTGTAGATGGTACACACTGCTGCCACTGTGTCTGGTGGGGGGAGTGGATGGGGTGGCAATCAAATGGGCTTGATCGATGGTGTCGAGCTTGAGTCTTGTTGGAGTTGAAGCAGCTGAAGCTGGTTGGGCTTAGGACACTACCCTGAGGAGCTCCTGCTTTGATGTCCTGGAACTGAGATGATTGACCTCTGACAACCCCAACCATCTTCCTTTGTGCTAGGTATGACTCCATACAGTGGAGAGTTTTCCCCCTGATTCCCATTGACTGCAGTTTTGCTTGGGTTTCTCGATGCCACACTCAGTCAAATGCTGCCTTGATGTCAAGAGCAGTCACTTTCACCTCACCTCTGGAGTTCAGCCCTTTAGTCCATGTTTGAACCAAGGCTCTAATGAGGTCAGGAGCTGATGGAAGCCAAACTGAGCGTCAGTGAGCAGGTCATTGCTAAGCAATGCCACTTGATAGCACTGTTGAATGGACCCCTTCCATCACTTTACTGATGTTGGAGAGTAGACTGATAGGGCGGTAATCAGCTGGGTTGGATTTGTCCTTTTTTAACAGACAAAACATGCCGGGCCAATTTTTCAGATTGTTGGGTGGTGGTGTAGCTGTACTGGAACAGCTTGGCTAGGGGCACAGCAAGTTCTGGAGCACAAGTCTTCAGTACTATTGGCAGAATATTGTCAGGACCCATAGCTTTTGCAGTATCCAGTGCCTTCAGCCATTCCTTGATATCATGTGGAGTGAATTGAATTGACTGGCATCTGTGGTGCTGGAGACCTCTGGAGGAGACTCAGATGGATCACCCACTTGGCACTTCTGGCTAAAGATTATTGCAAATGCTTCAGCTTCATCTTTTGCACTGATGTGCTGGGCTCCCCATCATTGAGGATGAGATATTTGTGGAGACGCCTCCTCCAGCGAGTTGTTTAATTGTCCATCACCATTCACAACTGGATGTGACAGGTCTGCAGTGCTTAGATCTGACTCGTTGGTTGTGGAGTTGCTTAGCTTTGTCTATCACTTGCTTTAACTACTCTCCTTTTTATATATTCATAAAAGCTCTTACAAATCTGATTTTAATACTGTTGGCTATTGGCTATTTAATTTTTTTCCTTTTATCAACTTTTTGGTGGCAATTTGTTGGTTGCTTGAGGATTTGGAGAATTTTAGAAATGTTATGCACCTCTTTTAACCTAATACCACCCTGATTTTCCTTGCTGCATTTTTTGTAATGGGAATATATTTTTGCTGAACATTTTGAACTGTTCCTTTAAATGTTTCCCACTTTATTCGTTGCCTTACCTTTTTATCCAATTGACCCTTGGTTAGTATCCCCTCGTACCTATGTAATTAGTTTTATTTAACATTGGGCTGAAATTTTTGCTCGGCGGACGGGGGCATGCCTGACCCAATCGAGCGTGAAATGCCAAGCGTTGTTGGCCGAGTGTGCCAACGTCAATACGCAGTCGCGCATTAGTTCGGTGGGCGGGCGCATGCCAGAGCTGGCAGCGCACCCGCCGACAATTAAAAGGCCTGTTAAGGCCATTAAGTAACCAATTAAATCACATTTTTCACTGTCCATCCAACCCAACAGTTGGCGGGCAGGTGAAAAGGCCAAGCGGACTTTGCATTTTTTTGGAAACTTCATCCATGAGTGGGATGAAGTTTACAAAAGCAAATAAAATAAAAACTTTAATTTTTCACTATTTACATGTCACTGCTCTTGTGACAGTCACATGAGCAGACAGGTTTCATTACATTTTTAAAAATTATTTTTTATATCTTTTCATCTCCCTGAGGCTCTGTGCCTCAAGGAGATTATGAAGCACTCACTTGTGTGCATGCATGAAGTTCGCGCTCGGCCGGCTCGCACTCCAACCACCCCACCCCCAGCACACGCAGTGCTCAGCACTGCCACTCGTGTTTCTCACTGGGTGGGCCTTAATTGGCCCGCCAGCGTGAAATCGTGATGCGGTGCTGATCGTGGGCGTCTTCCCGACCGCCCCCCCGCCAAGGGCAAAATTCCGCCCATTGACTTTAGTGTTTGGCCTGGAGTATGTTGCTTTCAATACAATTAAATTCCCTATCAAATTTATGATCACTGTTTCCCCAGAGGATCACTTTATTCCCCAGAGGACCTTTTACTACGAGATTACTAATTAACCTTGCATCATTACGAAATACTAAATTAGCTTTATCTCTAATTGGTTCCACAATGTATTGTTCCAGGAAGCTATCACAAACACCTTTGGGGGTACTTTGCTCCACAGCGCTGGCAAGGTCGCTCTACTGGTCGGTTAGCGTATTGCTTCCCATTGCCTGGAGAGACCCTGTTTTTATGCTGTTTCACTAACTGGATAGTAGGGTTTACTTTGTACCTTGGTTTGCTTTCTGCCCTTACTAAGGATCTGTGCTGCAAACAAATTTCAGATTGCCTGACAATCCGGATGGCTTTCACAACATTTAGGTCTTCCTTCCCTTGAAGCATGTCTGAGAGTTATGTCATCTGCCACTCCTACAACTGGGTCTATCCCTCTAGCTCAGATTTCAGGTCACTGTAATCACAGCCTTCAGCCACTCTACAGCTCATTAATGTAGGAAGTTCTGCTGGCTGCTGGACGTTTATTATATTTAGCTCTTTCAAGGATTTTGTTACTTCTGATGTTAAAATAAATGTTGAATGGCTTTAAAGCTTCACCAAATTTCGCAGATGATTCGTTGATTCTTTGTCTAGTTATTATACTGTCAGCTATTGGGCCTACCGACTTAAGCAGTGTGTTAACTTGTTCAGCTTCTGTCTCTTTATCCAGACCTGAAGCAATCATTTATCCAAGGAATTTATTTCCCCCAAGTCCCTAATTTTGTGATTGACCTGGGCCTTGGATAAGTCCAAATTGATCTGGAAAAGTGGATTTCTGATCCATGGTTAAAATATTTAAATTACAGGTTCAGCTTTAAGAGGTTGCCGAAAATCCAAGATGCTGCCGCAGTATCCTTCTTCACAAAGGATTTTCCTGTGCTTCCTAATTTTGGTGGGCTCCTGCAGTAATGGCATTCGTGATCTCAGCGTTCAAATTTTTTCAACAATGGCTGACTGGATAGAGTCTTCCCTGCTTTAGCGCAATGTTCTTGGGTCTTGAAAGCATTAAATCTCAGCTTTTGCTGGGTTTCTAAACCTGCCTACTCAGACGCGATTCATTTTAAATATTTTCATTTCTCTGTTTGGAGCAAGTTTGGTCGCCACATATTCAGGCACAAACCTGGGGATCAGGTTTCTTAGACTGTGATTAAAACGGCAATTTCTGCCTACCGCAGTATTTAACTTCATTCAAGACGTATTGTCCAGGAATTTTAAATTTTTAGCTTAGCCCTACTAGGTCTGCTGATTCTGCACACTTTGGCTATTGAAGGTGGACTTCCATGGGATTCAATAGAGTCTTCTGTTGGGAATCTTAATTTCTGCCTTCTGCTTCCAAGCCTGTCTTTGGAGCTTTTCTCAGGCGATTTCCTTCTGTGCCCTTGCTTCTTGAGCTTTTCTATATGTCAGAATGCTTATTTGATTTTTCTTTCCATTTTCCAGGATTTTAATTTGCTTTTGCAGTCTGAGGTTTTGAGTCGCTCCATTCACTGCCACCATGTTGTATGGTTCGGTAGATCTTAAGGTATTCATAGTCTTAGGTATTTCAACAGTAAGTATTTATTAACTATCAGGAACTATATACATAGGTACAATAAAGTTCCAAGTTAGGAGCTGTCTCCATGCTTGCTTCTACACATGGCCCTGCCCAGCACTACACTGACTCCTAAGTAAAAGTCATGTGTTCTCTTACATCACTGTGTGGGTGGTACTGTGCTAAGTTCCACATTAACCCGTTATGTGCCAGACCCTTATACTACACTAATGTCCCAATCTTTCCCTTCCTCTCAGTAAAATATATATAAAGTGAAGGATACGCATTGAATTTTACTTCCTGGTTTTGCAACGTGAGAATTCTTCAATGTGATGAGCTGCTTACCATATCTGATGACATCACTGTTACTGAACACTTGGAGATTCCCTTAGCTCCAAATACAAATTAACATCTGGGAAGAAGAAATCCATGCCACAGAGATTATTAGATCCTTGTGGGTAGTTTTCTTCTAGGACAGCAGCAATCACCTATCATTTTCAGTGCGACAAATCCCAGAGAAATACAATTCTAAAGTACATTAAAACTCGGTAATGCAGAGATGGCTGAGCCAAGCACATGATTCAATATATTCGGTGCATGACTCTCCAGCTTGAGCTTTTCTGCAATGATGCTGGTTGCCACTTCAAGTTCACTTGAGAAAATCTATTTGAACCAGTTCCTAATATTGTGGCAGTCATTACATTAAAACCTTTTTTATATCTGTTATGATCCTTGGCCAGACCCCCAAGTTATTGGTAAGACCTGGTTAGGGACCGATAATGTTTTGTTTAACGTTTGAGATTTAAAACACTTGCTCAGTGAAGAAAGCCACAAGATTCCATGGGTTTTGAACAAACAATAAATATTACTATACACGTTCAGAAAGATAAAACAATTTGCAATATCTATTATACCTTAACAGTCAGGATAGGTATGAGGTATATGTGAATTAATAACAAACTGGTTGAATATACCACACTACACAATAAATGGCAGATGTGACCAAGACAGAGTCCATGGATTTCTCAACAGCCCAACTAGATGTCAGTAACACTGTGGGTCAACCAATCTCACTGAAACTTTGGCTCTCTCACGGGGGATTCCAGTCTTCACTTTTGAAGATATAACCTGGGAATTCTCTCCAAAAGTCTGACAGGGTTTCAATCTCATCTCCTGAGATTTTGTTCCTCTGGATTCCCAAGTATACACCCAAGCACCAACTCGCAAGCACAACTTCAGACCTTTGGCAGCACTGAGCAGAACACTATTGCTCCAAGGGTGTAACATGGAGTCACCAACCATCAACTGCCTGCTTCACTTAAAGTCTGCTCCCTGCAGTCCTTTTCCTGTTTGAAGCCTGTTTCTCTGCCCCTCTTTAACTGATCTGGGGCCTTTTCCTGTTCCTGCCCCCTCTCTGGACTCTTCTTTTGGGACCTCTCCCAGCCCCTTCTCCCCTTTGGGACCTCGCCCTGTGGCATAAGCTAAATTTTACAGTACAGAATCAAGCTAAATATAGAAAGTACAGAAGAGATCTATAAAAATGAATAAGAGGAACAAAAAGAGAATGAAAATGGATTATTGGCTAACATAAACATAGAAAGATTAATGGCACAGAAGCAGGACATTCAGCCGATTGTGACCATTCTGGCCAAAAAAGAGCTATCCAGTCTAATCCCATCATCCAGCCCTTGGCCCGTAGCCTTGCGCATGTCCAAGTGTTTTTTAGATGTGATGAGGGTTTCAACCTCCATCGCCCTTTCAGGCAGTGAGTTCCAGATCCCCACCACCATCTGGGTGAAAAAAAAATTCTTCTCAGCTCCCCTCTAATCTTTCTAACAATTATTTTAAATCTGTGCCTCCTTGTTATTGATCTTTCCATGATGGAATGGGTCCTTCCTATCCACCCTATCTGGGCCTCTCATAACTTATACACCTCCATTAAATTTCCTCTCACCTTCCTTTGTTCCAAAGAGAACAAACCCAACCTACCCACTCTTTCCTCATTGGTAAAGTTCTCCATTCCTGGCACTATATTTGTGATCTCACTGACCAGAACTATATGCAAAACATTTGCTGAGGTCTAACTAGTATTTTATACAGTTCTAACATAACCTCCCTATTCTTATATTCTAGGCCTCATCCAATAAAGAAAAGTATCCAGTGTGTCTTCTTGACTACCTTATCTACTGTCAGGGATCTGTAGACTTGTTAGCAAAATTAAAGCTTCTGGGATTAAAGGGAAAGTGGCATTATGGATACAAGTTTAGCTAAAGGATAAAAGGGAACTAGTTGTTTTTCAAATTAGAGGGAAGTATACAGTTGTGTTCCTGAGAGGTCAGAATTAGGACCAATTTTTTTTTTGATAAAAGGAAACAAGGCTTGCACTTGTATAGTGCCTTTCACAGCCACCAGATATCCCAAAGAATTTTACAGCCAATCAAATACTTTTGAAGTGTTATCAATGTTGAAATGTAGGAAATACAGTAACAAATTTGTGCACAGCAAGCTCCCACAAACAGCAATATGATAATGAGCAGATAATCTTCTTTGTTATAAAAATAGAAAATGCGGGAAAAACTCAGCAGGTCTAACAGCATCTGTGGAGAGAAAAAATACAGAGTTAACGTTTCGAGTCCGTATGACTCTTCTTCAGAGTTTTCCCAGCATTTTCTGTTTTTGTTTCAGATTTCCAGCATCCGTTTTTATCTTCTTTGTTATGTTGATTGAGGGATAGATATTGGCCAGAACACCAATAGTGCCATAGCATCTTTTACATCCACCTGAGACAGTTGATGAGCCCTTGGTTTAATATTTCACCTGAAAGATGGCATCTCTGACAGTGCAGTACCCCCTCAGCACTGTACTGGAGTGCTAGCCTAGGTATATTAATAATTTAGATGTATGGTGCCTAATTTCAAAGTTTGCAGATGACATTAAACTCAAAGGTAGAAATAATGAGGAAGATAATAGATTTCTATTGACTGGTGAAATGCGCAGACACATGGCTGGTAAAATTTAGCACAGAGTATGCAGTGATACCTTTTGTTAGTGAGAATGAGGAGGGGCAATATGAACTAAATAGCACTTTATTAAAGGGGCTGCAGGAACAAAGATCTGTGGGTGTTTGCGCACAAATCACTGAAGATAGAAGTTGAAAAGGATGTTGAAAAAGTGTATGTGATCCATTTCTGTCTTAATAGGGGGAGAGGATACAAGAGCAAGGAAGTTATGCTAAACATTTATACAACGCTATTTGGCCTCAGCTGGAATATTGTGTTCAATTCTGGACATCACACTTTAGAAAGTATGTAGAGGGGATTTACTAGGATGGTACCAGGGATGGGACACTTCAGTTATGTGAAGAGGCTGGAGAATCTGGGATTGTTCTCTTTAGGGCAGAGCATTTAAAGTTGATAAGTCACCAGGACTGGATGGGATACATTCGAGGATACGGAGGGAAGTAAAGATGGAAATTGCAGAAGTACTGGCCATAATCTTCCAATCCTGCATGGATACAGGGAGGTGCCAGACAACGGAAGGATTGCACATCCTTGTTCAAAAAAGAATGGAAGGATAAACCCAGCAATTATCGGCTAGTCAATTTAACGTTGGTGGTGGGAAAGCTCTTAAGAGACAATAATCCAGTACAAAATTACCAGTCACTTGGACAAGTATGGATTAATTGGGTTTGTTCAAGGCAAATCATATTTAACTAACTTGAATTGAGTTTTTGATGAGATAACAGAGTTGATGAAAGTGATGTGGTTGATGTGGTGTACATAAACTTCCAAAAGGCCTTTGATAAATTGCCAATAACTGACTTGCCAACAAAGTTGAAGCCGGTGGAATAAAAGGGATATGTTTATATTGTTGGCTAAGTGATCTGAAACAGAGAGTCGTGGCGTATGGTTGTTTTTAGGACAGGAGGAAGGTTTATAGTGGGGTTCCTCAGGGGTTGGTGTCAGGAAACTGCTTTTCTCAATATGTTAATGATAGAGACTAATGATCTAGACTGTGCGCAGGGTACAATTTCAAAATTTGCAGATGACACAAAACTTGGAAGTATTGTGAACTATGAGGAGGATAGCAATATGGTTCCAGAGGACACAGCCTATGGTAGGTACCAATGATATAGGCAGAACGAGGAAGGAGGATCTGCATAGTCAGTATGTGGAGTCAGGCACCAAATTAAGAAGCAGAACCTCAAGGGTAATAATTTCTGGATTATTACCTGAACCACGTGCAAATTGGCAGAGGGCAAATAAGATTAGAGAAATGAATGCATGACTCAAAGACCGGGGAGAAGTAGGTTACGGTTCATGGGGCACTGGCATCAGTACTGAACTGTTGGGACAATCTACAGTTGAACCATGCTGGGGCTGGTGTTCTAGTGAGCTGCATAACTAGGGAAGTAGAGAGGGTTTTAAACTAAATAATGGGGGCAAGGGATCAAATTTGGGAAGATGTGGTAAACCAAAGAATAGAGACAAGATAAGAGAGAAAGGTACCAATATGGGAAATTATAAACAGAACATGACAGGAAGGGACAGAGAGCACAAATCTAAGAGTAAATCAGCAGATAAGGTTAGATGTTATAAAAATAATAAACAGACAAAACTAAAGGCTCAGAATCTAAACGCACGTAGCATTTGAAATAAAATGGATGAACTGACAGCACAAATAGAAATAAATAAGTACGATCTGATCCATTACAAAGACATGGCTACAGGATGGCATCGGTTGGGACCTGAATGTTGAAGGGTACATGACATTTAGGAAGGACAGGAAGTTAGGAAAAGGTGGAGGGGTGGCTCTGTTAATTAATGATAGTATTAGCACCTTAGAGAGGGATGTCCTAAGTTCTGGAAACCAGGTTTGGGTTGAAATGAGAAATAATAAAGGCAAGAAGCCACTTGTGGGAGTGGTGCACAGGCTTCCTAATTGTAACTACACGGTAGGACAGCGTATAAAGGGAGAGATAATGGGAGCTTGTCAGAAAGGTACAGCAATAATCATGGGGGATTTTAATCAACAGATAGACTGGAAAAATCAGATGGGCAAAGGTAGCGTAGATGAGGAGTTCATAGAACATTTTCAGGATAGTTTCTTAGAACAGCATATTCTGGAGCCAACAAGAGAGCAGGCTATACTAGACCTGGTATTATGCAATGAAATAGGGTTGATTGATAACCTCATAGTGAAGGCAACCTTACCTAGGTGGCAGCGATCATAACATGATTGAATTTTACATTCAGTTTGAGGGGGAGAAGAATGGGTTCGAGACTAGTATTTAAACTTAAATAAGGGCAGTTATGAGGGCATGAAAGCAGAGCTAGCTAAAGTGAACAGGCAAATGAGATTAAGGGATAGGTCAGTAGTGATGAAGTGGCAGACTTTTAAAGGGATATTTCAGAATAGACAAGATACAATCCAATGTGAAAGAAAACTTCCAAGGGGAGGGCACTCACCATTTGTGGTTAACTAAAAGAGTTAAAGATAGTATCAAACTCAAAGCAAAAGCATATAATTGCACAAAGATGGGTGGCAGGTCAGAAGGCTGGACAGAATATAAAGAACAGCAAAGAATGACAAAAAGATGAATAAGGAGGTAAAAATTAGAATACGAGAGGAAGCTAGCTAGGAATATAAAGATGGACAGTAAGAGTTTCTGCAGGTATTTAAATAAGAGTTTAAAAAGTGAGAGTTGGTCCTATAGAAAGTGAGTCTGGGGAATTAATAATTGGAAAAAAGGAGATGGCAGATGAATTGAACCAGTAATTTGTATCAGTCTTCACCACAGAGGATACAAACAACATCCTAAAAATAGCTGTAAATCAGGAAATGGAAGGGAGGGAGGAACTCAGGAAAATTACAATCATAAGAGTAGTGGTACTGAGTAAATTGTTGGGGCTGGGGGCTAAGTTCCCGGGTCCTGATGGATTTCATCCTTGGGTCTTGAAAGAAGTGTTTAGTGAGATAGTTGATGCACTGGTTTTAATTTTCCAAAGCTCCCTGGATTCGAAGAAGGTTCCATTAGATTAGAAGATAGCAAATGTAACTCCTTTATTCAAAAAAGGTGGCGGGGGTGGGGGGAGCGGACTGAAAGCAGGAATAACTGGCCAGTTAGCTTAACATCTGTCATAGGGAAAATGTTAGAAGCTATTATTAAAGATGTTATAGTAGGGCACTTAGAAAAATCCAACGCAATCAGGCAGAGAACATGGTTTTGTGAAAGGGAAATCATATTTAACCAATTTATTGAAGTTCTTTGAAGGAGTCATGTGCTGTAGATAAAGGGGAACTGGTGGATGTACTGTACTTTGATGTGACACCTTAACAAATCTGGAAATCTAAGTTATTGCGGGAAATAAAAGATCATGGTGCAGGGGGCAACATTTTGGCATGGATAGATTGGCTAGCTAACAGGAAACAGAGGGTAACCATAAATGGGTCTTTTTCTGGTTGACGGAATGTAACGAGTGGTGTGCCACAGGGAGCAATGCTGGCGCCTCAACCTTTTTCAATTTATATAAATGACTTGGACGAAGGGAATGAAGGTATAGTTGTTAAATTTGCTGATGACAAAGATAGGTAGGAAAGTAAGTTGTGTAGAGGTCAAGGAGGCTACAAAGTGACATAGATAGGTCAAGTGAGTGGGTAAAGATCTGGCAAATGGAATATAATGTGGGTCAATGTGAAATTGTCCATTTTTGCAGGAAGAATAAAAAATAAGCATATTATATAAATGGTGAGAGGTTGCAGAGCTCTGAGATTCAGAGGGATCTGGGTGTCCTAGTGCATGAATCATAGAAGGTTAGTATACAGGTAGAGCAAGTAATTAGGAAAGCTAATAGAATGTTATAGTTTAGAATGTGGGGAATTGATTGCTTCAGTTATAGAGGGCACTGGTGAGACCACATCTGGAGCACTGTGTACAGTATTGGTCTCCTTATTCAAGGAAGGATGTAAATGCGTTTAAAGCAGTTCAGAGAAGATTTACTAGAATAATACCAGGTATGGGCGGGTTGTCTTATGAGGAAAGGTTAGACAGGTTAGGCTAATTTCCACTGGAGTTTAGAAGAGTAAGAGGTGGCTTGATTGAAACCTTTAAGATCCTGAGGGGTCTTGACAGAGTGGATGAGGGTGTATCCTCTTGTGGGGGAATCTAGAACTAGGAGTCATAGTTTAAAAATAAGGGGTCGCTCACTTAAGACAGAGATGGGGAGAAATTTTTTCTCTCAGAGGAATGAGAGTCTTTGGAACGCTCTTCCTCAAAAGGCAGTGGAAGCAGAGTTTTTGAATATTTTTAAAGCAGAGCTAGATAGATAGATTCTTGAGAAACAAGGGTGAAAGGTTATCATGAGTAGGCAATTATGTGGAGTGGAGATTACAGTCAGATCAGCCATGATCTTATTGATTGGTAGAGCAGGCTCAAAGGGCTGAGTGGCCTACTCCTGCTCCTAATTTGTATGTTTGTATGGTGGAATGGGCAGGCATGTGGCAGATGAAATTTAATGCAGGGGAGTGTATCAAGCACGATGGGCTGAATATCCTCCTTCTATGTTCCATGGCCAAATCATCTGTTTTTTTAGGGGTGGTGGTTGAGGGATAAATATTGAACAGGGGAGGATTACCTTGCTCTTCTTCCAATAGGGCCATGGGATTTTTACATCCACTTGTGAGGGCAGACAAGCCTAGGGTTTAATATTTCATCCAGAAGTGTCTGATGGGGTACTGTAAAAAGAGCATTACACAGTCTATAACGTATGCTGTGCATGCCCTAGGAGTGTCTGATGGGACAGTGTAGAAGAAATATTAATTTGTACCCAACAGCTGGAATTGATCTGAGATGCTTGGCACTGACAATTGGGTTCCAAAAACAGATAGTTTTCATGTAAAATCCCTTATCTGGAGCATAAAATAGGTGGGAAAAGGGAGAGTACATCCATTAGTGACACTAAGGTGACACATATCTGGATAAGGGGATTTGGTAATAATTCAGTGAACTCATAGAAACAGTAAGGAGAATGTAATTTAAAGCTTAAACACACGAGTACAAAACAGTGGGAGAGACATTGGGCTGAATATTTTAGGTCCCCCCCCCTGCCCAAGGCAGTGGTGGAGGGGGGTGGATTGCTGAAAATACGGGCACTTGGAGCTTGTCAGTTACAGGATGATGTTCCCGGTGCTGGACAGGAACCCTGCTCTCCTTTTAGAGGCTGTTTACAGCTCATTAAGAATTTGTCAAGGTTGCGTGTCGAAATATTTGGATGCAAGGGTTACCTGTGCCTTCAGAAATAAATCAGCTGAAGGGATGCAGGTAAAGAGTGAGGAGCCAGTTATAGCTGCTCCACAGCATCACCCTGGCCCCTTAAAAGGGTCAGCAGGGCAAAGGGGGACTGGTTATTTGGTAAGGTGGTGTCTTAGGCACTGTGCAGGTGGCGGGAAGAGTGGGCATTCAGCGCTCAAGCATTGAATGAGGTCAGCAATCCCTGGCATTGCAGGGATAATGTAAGATTGCAAAATATAAAGCACAGACCTGTCCATGCCAGTGTCTGTGCTCCACTCGAGCCTCTTTCCATCCTTCCTCATCTAAACCTATCATCGTAACCCTCTATTCTTTTCTCCCTTAAATGCTTGTCTAACTTCCCCTTAAAATGTATCTATACTATTTATTCACTTTCCTCCCTGTGTTAGGGACTTCTGTATTCTCACCACTCTTTGGGTAAAGAAGATTCTTCTAAAATCCCTACTGGATTACTTGATGAGTGTCTTATATTTGATAGCCTCTAGTTTTACTCTTCCCCACAAGAGGAAACACTCTGTATCCAAACACAGGATCTATCCACAAAGACAGAGCTACCTGGAAATGACTGAGACCTGTCACTGGAAACTGAATCGATCCAGGCAAATGGTCACGTTCCTCTGTGACCTCATTGGCAAAGACCTTGCACTTTGAAGCACTACTCACCGTGCCCTGCCACTAGCCTTCAAAGTCACTGTGTCCTTGATTTTCTTTGTTTCTGGCTCCTTCCAAGGATCAGTGTGGACCTTTGTGACATCTCACAAGCAGCTGCACACCACTGCATCTGCTGATCACTTGTACCCTCTTTGCCAGAACTGCATTTATTTCATGACAGGTGCAGCCTCACAGGGCCAGAGGGCAATGGGTATCACTGCCATTGATGGATTCTCCAAGTACAGAACATCATTGGCCACATGGATGCAATTATCAGGGCCCCCGGTGACCAGACAGTGAAATCCATCAACAGCAAGGGCTTCCACTCCCTGAACACCAAAATGGTCTGTGACCACAAGAGCTTCCTCCATGTGTGAGCTCCCTTTCCTGGCAGCTACCATGATTCCTTTGTCCTCCACCAGTCCAGGCTGCCTCAGATCTTCACGTCAACCCCCAAAGTACATGGATGGATCCTAGGGGACAAGGGATATCTCTGAAAGACCTGGCTACTCAACACTTTATGGGAGCCCCAGATTGTATCACTTCCGTGTCTCTATCAATCCCATCAGTTTAGTAGGACAACCATTGAGCAGGCCATCAAGTTTCTGAAGAAGTGATTCCAGTGCCTGGACTGTTCAGGTGGTGCCTTCTAATATCCTCCTACTGGGGTCTCAGCCATTGTGGTGGTCTGCTCCAATCTCCATAACATGGCCCTTTAGAGAGGTGTGAACCCTGAGAATGATGAGGCCCTGGAAGGAGACAGCTCATTGTGGGGGAAGAGCATGAGCAGAAAGTGAGTGAGGAGGAGGTGGAGGGGAGGACGCTAAACAGAGAGGTGCCCCAACTACATGACAAGGAGGCCTCCTCCTTCCACCCTTTGGGAAGAGGACCTCCATCCTCTCCCTCACAGTTTCCAATACTAAATCCAGGTTATCATTGATGAAACAAGGGGCAGCTCTGTCCTTAGTGCCAGGCCTCCTCCAGAGCTTCCCTCCGAGGCTTTGGCACTATTAGCAGATCTCTCCCTTAGGACAACCAGCAGCTTCAGTGATGGATGCTGTGGAGTCTAAAGGAGTTCCACACTTCGTCTGACCCTTTCCACTTCCATTGGCTCTAACTGAACAGGAAACCCTTCTCCATAACAGTTAAAGGCTACTCCATGCAAAAATCTTGCACACGAATAGGGGAGAGAGTTCATCCTGAGTGAGACACAGCCAGAGTGAGTGTGGATATTGGCAATTTGGTGCACAGTGGGAATTGAGCTGGTAAGTCTTTCTATTTAATTTCCCTTTAATTTTTGTAAGTTCAGTAGTCTAGTTAAAAGGTTGGTAAGGTAGCTGACTCAGCTGACTGTGTGACAGTTAACTGTCAATCACCTGAAGCCTGATTAGGGCCTGAATAGGTGATAATTACTATTTGAAGCTTAACTAGTGTGAGTCACCTCAGCTCTATTTAAGAAAGGGACTATTTAGAAGCACACTATAGTGTGCTTGCACACGAGCAGGGGAGACACCTCATCGTGAGTGAGACACAGCCAGTGTAAGCGTGGGTATTGGCAATTTGGTGCATAGGGGAAGAGATGCTCTTTGCATTTTTTCTTTGCTATCCAACTTGTTAAATCTTCAGAGCATGCTCTTGCCCTGCTGCAGCAGTAGAGGCTACAAGGGGAAGGAATGGCTGGTAAGTAGTGGGTAAGGTCGGGTAAGTATTTACTACTTTCATTGCTTATAGTTTAAGGTCTTTTTGTGGTTTAGAGTTTGTATATTCTGTAGTAACGAGGATCAGGAAAGAAGGGCCCTAGAGTAATTGATTTAAAAGGTTTAATTTAAAGTCATGGCAGGAGATCTCAAAGCCGTGGTGCGATCCTCATGCTCCATGTGGGAAGCCGGGGACATTTCCAGTGCCCGGGACCAGCATGTGTGCAGGAAGTGTGTCCAGCTGCAGCTCCTGGAAGCTCGGGTTTCAGAGCTGGAATGGTGGCTGGGGACACTGTGGAGCATCCGTGAGTCTGAGAGCATCGTGGATAGCAAGTTTAGAGAGGTGGTCACACTGCTGTTGAAGGGACTTGAGGAAGGAAGGGAATGGGTGACCACCAAGCAGTCCAAGAGAAACAGGCAGATAGTTCAGGAGTCCCCTAGGGTCCCACTCACAAATCGGTATTCCATTTTGGAGGCTGATGAGGGCGCTGGTTCCTCCAGGGAGTGTGGACAGAGCCAAGCTTCTGTCTGTACAGGAGGGAAGGAAGAGCAATAGTAATAGGGGATTCTATAGTCAGGGGAACAGATAGGTGCTACAGTGGCTGTCAATATGACTCCAAGATGGTGTGTTGCCTCTCTGGTGCCAGGGTCTGGGATGTCACTGAACGGCTGCAGGGCATCCTGAAGGGGGAGGGTGATAAGGCAGAGGTCATGGTACATGTTGGTACCAATGACATAGGTAGAAAGAGGGATGAGGTCTTGCATCAAGAATTCAGGGAGTTAGGCAGTTGACTAAAAAGCAACACCTCTCAGGTTGTAATCTCTGGATTACTCCCATAATCCCAGTGCCACGTGCTAGCGAGCTCAGAAATAGGAGAATAGTGCAGATGAATATGTGGCTTAAGAGTTGGTGCAGGAGGGAGGGTTTTAGATTCCTGGATCACTGGGACCGTTTCTGGGGAAGGTGGGACCTGTACAAGCGGAACGGTCTACAGCTGAACAAGAGCGGGACTAACATCCTTGCGGGCGGGTTTGCTAGTGCTGTTGGGAGGAGTTTAAACTAATTCGGCAGGGGGAGGGGACACAGAATGTTAGCAGAATAGGAACACATCATAATACAGTAAAACAATCAAGTCAGATGGAGTACAGCTGCATTAAGTTTCAAGGGAGTAAGGCAAGGCTGGATGGCCTCTACTTTAATGCCAGGAGTATTACAGATAAAACGGACGAGTTAAGAGTGAGGATTGACACGTGGAATTGTGATATAGTAGCCATCACTGAGATGTGGTTGAGGGAGGAGCAGGATTGGCAGCTCAACATTCCAGGATATGGAATCTTCAGGCGAGACAGTGGAGGGGGTAAAAGAGGAGGAGGCATTGCATTATTAGTTAAGGAGTCAGTTACTGCAGTAAGGAGAGATGATATCTTGGAGGGGGCATTGAATGAAGCTTTGTGGATAGAGTTTAGGAATAAAAAAGGGGCAGCCACATTGTTAGGTGTTTATTATAGACCCCCAGATAGTCAGTGGGAAATTGAGGAGCAATTATGTGCACAATTTGTGCAGGTGTGTAAAAACAATAACAATAGTGTAATTATATTAGGTGATTTCAACTTTCCCAACATTAATTGGGATAGACATAGTGTTAAGGGCTTAGACGGCGTGGATTTCTTGAAATGTGTACAGGAGAACTTTTTAGGTCAATATGTAGAGGGTCCAACAAGGGACGGCGCAGTGCTTGACCTAATTCTGGGGAATGAAGCCGGACAGGTGGCTGAGGTGGTGGTGGGGGAGCATTTTAGTGATAGTGACCACAACATGGCATGTTTTAAGCTTGTTATGGACAAAGAAATAGACAAGTTGCAAAAAAATGTTTTGGATTGGGGGAGTGGATTTTAGTAAAAGAAGGCAGGATCTGGCCAAGGTAGATTGATAACAGCTACTTCTGGGGAAATCTACAGACGAGCAGTGGGGGGGCATTCAAAAAGGAAATGGGGGGGTGTGGGGGGGTACAGGCTCAACAAGTTCCCTCTAGGGTGATAAGGAGTAACAAGCCCAGAGAACCATAGATGACCAGAGATATTCAGGATACGATGAGAAGGAAAAGAGAGGCTTTTAGCAGGTACAAGGGAAGCAAATCACTGGAGGCATTAGTGGAGTACAGAAAGTGCAGGGTGGAGCTTAAGAAAGTAATTAGGAGAGCAAAGAGGGGATATGAGAAAGCTCTGGCTGGTAAAAGTAGGGAAAATCCCAAGATATTCTATAAGTATATCAATGGGAAGAGGATAACCAGGAAAAGAGTAGGGCCCATTAGGGACCAAGGGGGCAATCTATGGGTGGAGCCAGATGACATCGCTAGAGTGTTGAATGAATACTTCACATCTGTCTCCACCCAAGAGAATGAGGATGAAGGTATCAAACTCTGGGAGAGAGACTGTGAGGTTCTTAAGCAACTTGATATAGGGAGTGACAACATTTTGGAGGTGTTGGCAGGCTTAAAAGTGGACAAATCTCCAGGTCCGGATGACTTGTGTCCCAGACTGCTGAAGGAGGCAAGGGAGGAGATCGCAGGGGCTCTGACCCAAATTTTTAATTCCTCTCTGGCCACAGGCAAGGTGCCAGAGGACTGGAGAACAGCTAATGTGGTTCCACTTTTTAAGAAGGGTTGTAGAGAGAAGCCAGGGAACTACAGGCCAGTGAGTCTCACGTCAGTGGTAGGGAAACTATTGGAAAAAATTCTGAAGGAGAAGAATCTGTTATCTCCACTTGGAGAGGCAAAGTTTGATCAGGGATAGTCAGCATGGCTTTGTCAGAGGGAGGTCATGCCTAACAAATTTGATTGAATTTTTTGAGGAGGTGACCAGGTGTGTAGATGAGGGTAGTGCAGTTGATGTAGTTTATATGGATTTCAGCAAAGCCTTTGACAAGGTCCCACATGGGAGACTTATAAAGAAGGCAAATGCACATGGGATACAGGGTAATTTGATAAGGTGGATTCAAAATTGGCTTAGTTGTAGGAGATAGGGTGATGACAGAAGGATGCTTTAGTAACTGGAAACCAGTGTCCAGTGACATACCACAGGGATCTGTGTTCATCATTTATATAAACGACATAGATGACCACGTGGGGGGGAGGATTAGTAAGTTTGCGGATGACACAAAGATTGGCCGGGTGGTTAACAGTGAGGTTGAGTGTCTTGGGCTACATGAAGGTATGGACGGGATGGTCAAATGGGCAGATAAGCGGCAGATGGAATTTAACCCTGAAAACTGAGGTGATACACTTTGGAAGTAGTAATTTGACAAGGAAGTATTCAATGAATGGCATGGCACTAGGAAGTTCTGAGGAACAAAGGGACCTTGACGTGCATGTCCATAGATCTCTGAAGGTGGAGGGGCATGTTAGTGGGGTGGTGAAAAAGGCATATGGGACACTTGCCTTTATCAATCGAGGAATAGATTACAAAAGTAGGGAGGACATGTTGGAGTTGTAGAGAATCTTGGTGAGGCCACAGCTGGAGTACTGTGTGCAGTTCTGGTCGCCACATTATAGGAAGGATGTGATTGCACTGGAGGGGGTGCAGAGGAGATTCACCAGGATGTTGCCTGGGATGAAACATTTAAGTTATGAAGAGAGGTTGGATAGACTTGGGTTGTTTTCGTTGGGAGCAGAGAAGACCAAGGGGCAACCTGATCGAGGTGTACAAGATTATGAGGGGCATGGACAGGGTGGATAGGGAGCAGCTGTTCCCCTTAATTGAAGGGTCAGTCACGGAGGGGGCATAAGTTCAAGGTGAGGGGCAGGAGGCTTAGGGGGGATGTGAGGAAACACTTTTTTACCCAGAGGGTGGTGACGGTCTGGAATGCACTGCCTGAGAGGGTGGTGGAGGCAGGTTTCCTCACATCCTTTAAAAAGTACCTGGATGAGCACTTGGCAAGCCATAACATTCAAGACTATGGGCCAAGTGCTGGTAAATGGGATTAGGTAGGTAGGTCAGGTGTTTCTCATGTGTCGGTGCAGACTCAATGGGCCGAAGGGCCTCTTCTGCACTGTGATTCTGTGAATCAGTTTCCCACCAGATTTTGAGTTTTCTGACCTGAAAACAAACCTGGCTCGTGTTTCCTTCCTCCATGGTGAAAATTCAGCCCATGGTTTCCAATTTTCATGCACTCCCTACATTAGTTAATGGAAAAAACTGTTCCTCAATTTGCTCTAATAATGAGCTTCAAGGCTGAGTATCCATCATTGTGGTGTAGTCACATTCACCCACTCCCAGGTTCAAATAGGTGATCTTAAAATGTTTCTTTGCCAGCCCGGTCCTGGCTGTTCCAACATACGCTGCTTTATAACTGGGGTGCCGCACTTCAGTTCTTGTCTTATACAGCACCAAATCACCATCAGGGTACTGCACTCCAGCTCCCTATATTTTACTGTTAGCCATGGATCAGTGGCACCATTCTCACATCATAAGGTTGTTGGTTCAATCCAGAGATTTGAGAACAAAATCAAAGCTGGCACTTCTGTGCAGTACTGAAGGAGTGCTGTAACTGTCAGAAGTGCTGTCTTTCAGGTGAATGTTAAACTGAGGCCCTGTTTGACATCTCAGGTGGATGCAAAAGATTCCATAGCATAATTTCAAAGAACAGGGATGTTATCTCGGTGTCCTGGCCAATATTTATCCCTCAACTAACGTCACTAAAGCACATTATCTGATCATTATCTCATTGCTGTTTGTGCGAGCTTTGCTGTACACAAATTGGTTGCCATGTGTTATGGAAGTCGAACTTACCTTGATTTTGCGAGTAGAGGTCGAGGACTTCAACTCCCGACAGGTCTCAGAGTTTTTGCACATGTGCAGACTGGGAGCAGGTTGCACATGCGCAGATCGACATTTTTATGTTCTTTGGGCCTAGCACACCTGTGCAAGAAAAAAAAGTGAAGATCTGGGTCAGGTGACCGGGAGCGGAGTGCCATTGCCAGCAAGTGTCCCAGGCAGGGGATAGGGAGAGGTCCAAAAGGGAGAGGACACAGCGAAGTCCAAAAAGAGGAGTCCCAGAGAGGGGACAGGAACAGGGACAGGAAAAGGCCTCCGTTTAGCTAAAAAAAGTGGAGAAACGGGCTCCAAATAGGAAAAGGGCTGTGGAGAGCCGACTTTAAGTGAAGAAGGCAGCTGATGGTTGGTGGCTCTGTGCTGTGGGCCGTTGAGGCAAAGGTACTCCTTTGGAGCAGTAGTGTTCTGCTTGGCGCAGCCAAAGATCTGAAGTTGTGCTTGTGAGTTGGTGCTTGGGTGTATATTTGGGAATCCAAGGGAACAGAATCTTGGGAGATGAGATTGAAATGCTGCAATAAAAGCAAAAAACTGCAGATGCTGGAAATCAAAAACAAAAATAAAAATACCTGGAAAAACTCAGCAGGTCTGACAGCATCTGCGGAGAGGAACACAGTTAACGTTTCGAGTCCATATGACTGTTCAACAGAACTAAGGAAAAATAGAAGAGACGTGAAATATAAGCTGGTTTAAGGGGGGGTGGGACAGGTAGAGCTGGATAGAGGGCCAGTGATAGGTGGAGATTGCCAAAAGATGTCATAGACAGAAGGACAAAGAGGTGTTGACGGTGGTGATATTAGCTAAGAAATGTGCTAATAGGTGACATTAAGGGTAGAAAGCAGGTCGAGCAAGGTACAGATAGCCCTAGTGGGGGTGGGGTAGGGGGAAGGGATTGAAATAAGCTAAAAGGTAGAGATAAAACAATGGATGGAAATACATTTAAAAATAATGGAAATAGGTGGGAAAAGAAAAATCTATATAAATTATTGGAAAAAAGGGGGATCGGAAAGGAGGTGGGAATGGAGGAGAGAGTTCATGATCTAATATTGAACAATTAAATTTATATAGATTTTTCTTTTCCCACCTATTTCCATTATTTTTAAGTGTATTTCCATCCATTGTTTTATCTCTACCTTTTAGCCTATTTCGATCCCTTCCCCCCACCCCACCCCCACTAGGGCTATCTGTACCTTGTTCGCCCTGCTTTCTACCCTTAATGTCACCTATTAGCACATTTCTTAGCTAATATCCCCACCGTCAACACCTCTTTGTCCTTTTGTCTATGACATCTTTTGGCAATCTCCACCTATCACTGGCCCTCTATCCAGCTCGACTTGTCCCACCCCCCCTTAAACCAGTTTATAATTCAGCTCTCTTCTATTTTTCCTTAGTTCTGTTGAAACGCTGCAAGGTGGGCCGTTGTTGATGCCGTCCAAGTTGGAGCGACAGTTGGACAGATTTCCAACGTTAGATCTTCAAAGGTGAATAATGGAATCCATATTGAGAGACAGAGGTTCAGTGAGATTAGTTGACTCAGTGGTTACTGATATCTGGGTGAGTTGTTGAGAAATCCGCAGACTCTGTCTTGGTCATATTTGTCATTTATTGTGCAGTGTGGTGTGTTCAACCACAGTTTGCCTGTTAATTGACATGTACCTCATATTAACCCTAAATGTTAGAATGTAAGGTAGATATTATAAATTATTGAATTTTCTGTTTGTTCAAAATCCATGGAATCTTGTGGTTTTCTTCATTGAGCAACTATCTTGAATCTCAAACTTTGCCTACATTAAACAAAACTTTATTGGTCCCTTAGCATCAACTTAGGGGTCCGGCCAAAGACCATAACACGTGTTCAGTGCATTACAACAGTAACCACACTTTAAAAGTACTTCTTTGTAAAGTGCGCTGAGGTCATGAAAGCCATTACAAATACAAGGTCTTATTACACACAAACACATTCTGCTTTTTCCATCATTTATTGAAGATCATTTTAGCTGATGGCCTACAATTATTGTATAAAACTGCATTACCCAACACATTAATTTCCAATGTGTACAATCACTTAGCATTCACACCCCCAAAGCCTTCACACTTAAAATCATGGAATGGTTACAGCAGAAGGAGGCCATTCAGCCCATTGTGCCTTTGCAAGGACAATTCACCTAGTCCCCATTTTCTTGCCTTTTTCCTATAGTCCTACAGCACAGAAAAAGTCCTGCAAATTTTTTCTCTTCAGATAATTACTTAATTTTCAAAAAATTCTCTCTTTACCCTTTACCCAGATTCTTTTCTCAAAAGGACATTGGTAAACAAAATATTTATTGCACAGAATAATCTTTAAACTAACCCCTCCCCAGCCTTTACAGATAAAAGGAGCAGAAATTTGTTCAGTGGCATTTGACATTCAAAAGGTTTGTATGTCAATTATCATGGGTAAGTAAAAATGGTTCATTTTGCCAACTTTCTCCACCTTCTACCTAAATAAGCCAACACATGCAAGAGGAACAGTTCCACATACAACAGCTGCTGTCTGCAATCAAGCTCAACGACCTATTGCTTCTTGACCACTTTCGTAAACAGAAAAACACAGACTGATGAGCACAGAAGGCAAGGACTCTGACTATTTGACCACACAATGCCTCACAGCTGAACTTGATCCTTTTGCCATCATGCACAAGCCCTACAAAGGTGGATTGTGAGTAGGAGAGAGAGCTCCAGCTCATTGTCTCTTCATTGGCCCAGGGGCATTGGAGCTGGTGCAGACACGATGGGCTGAATGGCCTTTTTCTGTGCCATAACTTTTCTATGGTTCTACATAGGAACAGGAACAGAATATTCAGCCCTATGAACCTGTTCCATCATTCAATTAGATCATGGCAGATCTGTACCTTAACTCCATTTACCTACCTTGATTCCATAATACTTGTCTAGCAAAAATCTATCAATCTCAGTTTTGAAATTTTCAATTGAGGGAGAGTTCCAGGTTTCCACTCTCCTTTGTGTGAAGAAGTGCTTCCTCAAATCAGCTCTGAATGGCCTGGCTCTAATTCTAAGATTATGTCCCCTTGTTCTGGATAGACTTGGGTTGTTTTCGTTGGGGCAGAGAAGACTGAGGGGTGACCTGATCGACGTGTACAAGATTATATGAGGCATGGACAGGGTGAATAGGGAGCAGCTGTTCCCTTAGTTGAAGGGTCAGTCATGGAGGGGGCATAAATTCAAGGTGAGGGGCAGGAGGTTTAGGGGGGATGTGAGGAAACACTTTTTTACCCAGAGGGTGGTGACGGTCTGGAATGTGCTGTCTGGGAGGGTGGTGGAGGCGGGTTGCCTCACATCCTTTAAAAAGTACCTGGATGAGCACTTGGCATATCATAACATTCAAGGCTATGGGCCAAGTGCTGGTAAATGGGATTAGGTCGGTAGGTCAGGTGTTTCTCATGTGTCGGTGCAGACTTGATGGGCCGAAGGGCCTCTCCTGCACTGTGTGATTCTGTGATTCCCTCACCAGAGGAAATGGTTTCCCTCTATCTACCCTATCAAATCATTTAATCATCTTAAACACCTCAATTAGATCACCCTGTGATCTTCTATACTCAAAGGAATACTAGCTAATTTATACAAGCTGTCCTGATAATTGAGCCCTTTTAGTTCCCAAATCACTCTGGTGAATCTGTGCTGCATCCCCTCCAATATCTTTTCAGAGGTGTAGTGTACAGAACTGAATGCAGCGCTCCAGATGAGGTCTAATCAGAGCTCTGTACAACTGAAGCATAACTTCCAGCCCTTTGTATTCCAGCCCCTTTAAGATAAAGGCCAGCATTCCATTAGTCTTTTTAATTACTTCTTCATACCTTCCCACTAGCTTTTAAGTGAGACAAATGCCATACTTTAATTGAGATCACCCAAATCATTACAGATTGGCAGCTGAGCCATGGAAACCAGCAATGTCTTTACTCGCTGTGCCCTTGGACTGAGCTCTGAATGGTAATTCTACATTTCATTTTTCCTCATGAATACACCTGCTGCCACTAGCTAGGAATCATTGGTCCCTGTGCACTGATGAAAGGTGCAGGGGAAGGGAGCTCCTTCTGTGCAGGGGCACTGCCACCACATTCTCTCCATTTTGTAGAGGCTCACTCAGGTTTTCAGTACAAGGGTTTGAAATACTGGTTTCCTACAGATCTCAGGCTGTCCCAAGCATCGTTTTGCCTGGTGAAACGTCACAACCCTGACTGCCCCCATCTCTACTCCCCCCCCCACCACCCCCAGAAAAATTAATAGTTTCAGTAGCCTGTCATAGTAGGTCTATGAAGTTTTCATACTGTGCCCAATTGAAATGTGAAAAAAGTACCAAATGGCAAAGACCTAGAGCAGAATTTTCTGCCTGTCGGTTGGGCGGGAGCGTGCAGACCCAATCGCTGCCTGCGATCGGGTCCGTGCCGCCATTTTACGTGGGTGGGCCAATTAAGGCCCGCCCAACATGAATCGTGGCTCCTGAGGACAGCGGGAGTGGACGGGCAGCAGCGGGACTGCAATGACCGCCGGGCCCATTGGTGACCTGGTGGCCTGTTTTAAAAAATTATTGCAGCCTTTCAAAGGCTGCGAATCATGGCCAGTGGAAGGGCTCCCCAGAGCGCTGCTGGTAAGCAGGCCAGGCAGGAGGGTAGGGTAGGGCAGGGGGACACTGTGCCCCTTGTTTTTCTGACGATTGCCTTGCTGCCCTCCTCGGAGGTGGCAGCACGGCGGGAGGTCCTCGTACTCCAGAACAGGAGGAGGAGTCCCCCACAATGACCAAACATGCCTGGGAGGAATTGGCAGAGGCGGTGAGCTCCTGCGATGTGGTGTGATGCACCTGGATCCAGTGTCTCAAGCGCTTCGACCTATGCACTCATGAAGGGTGAGTACCATGTTGGCATTGGTCACTTAACCCAGCAGGTAGGCTTTCCCCCCTGGTGCCCACCCCACTAAGTCTGAGTACAGTGACTGCATTGAATCATTGACAGCATGTGTCCTTCGCTGGGTGGGCCAGCAGATATTGCCCATGCCGAGGTCACCCTGAGAGGGTGGTGAAGAGATGGGTTCTGCCCCCGCAGCATGTGGTACACTGAGACCCAAAATTACTGTGTGGGGGCAACCTGGAGGAGCTGCACCTAGGCGCAGTGCTGAAACTCCAGGGCATGTCAAAGTCAGGGTGATGACATGCTGGGAGGGGAGCTTCAAGGTGGCATTGGCACTGATCAATCTGTTGTCCTCTGCGCTCCACGTGCTTGCGCCTCTTTGCTATGGAAGGTTAGACTGTGTGGTGCCAATGTGATGTAGGCAGCATGTGGCCAAGGCGGTGGGGGGACAGGCCTAGCATCTTTGTGTGAGTGTCCAACAGCAGCGGGGTGAGGAGACACTGGAGCCCTGCAATGTCCCACTCTGGTTGGGGTGGGCCGTCCGCAAAGAGAGTCCAGGTACAAGTAGCACCAATCAATGCTCTTCTCTTTTCAGGAGAGGAATACACATAATGCCGCCGAGTGGGTGAGGACTGGCAGCGGCCTGGCACAGTTGGTGATTCTCAGTCACTTCGAGCAGGAGGCCCTAGATTTGGAGAGGCGCCATGTGCCCAGGTCAACCGGTGTCGGAGAGGCTGGGGTGCCACGGGCAGGTATGTTTGCCCAGCAGTGAGGTCACCATTGTTCTCCCAACAGCCATGGCAGTGCTGAATGTTCAGTGATTTGAAGTTTGCAACATGGCTTGACCATTGCTTATGGAAGGATGAGCACTTAATGATCCGGGGGACAGGGATGTACATTGACATTGTCTCCACGTTAACTGATCCAATGTCCTTGTTCTTCCTTTCAGCATCAGTGGAGCAGGGCCAGGAGGAAGAACAGCAGAGGCCCCCTCTTACACCTGAGGGCCCTGAAGTCTCACCAGCATTACACCATCTCTGCCAGGCAGGCACCAGCGCAGATACTAGCACCTTGGTGGGAATTAGAATATCAGCTAGTGTCCTGGGGCACAGCGGTGAGGGCAATTCACAGTCGCTGGAGGAGCTAGCAGAGACAGAGTGCCCATGGCGCCAGCAGTCTGAGGGCTGCAGGGGACCAGGCACATGCTCAGTCGGTGCCTGATGATGTGCCTCTGGAGTTGTCTGCGACGCAGGAAATGCGGCCGGGTGTGCGGGAGCATCTGGGGGAGATAATGAGGCTATGCTTGGCCTGGTGTCCGTGGTGGAGGAGTCTATGCGGACTATCGTCGAAGCAATGAGCCTCATGGCCGAGTGCCATGCGTCCTCCATGGAGAGAGTGGCGACTCTCATGGAGAGGCTCCTCCAGGAGACCAATCAGGGCTTCCTGGGGATGCGCTTGGACCAGCAAGCCCTCACATCGGCATTGATCTCAGTTAGTCATTGCCAATGTGAGAGTTGGTCTGGGCACCAAGTTTCCCAGCTCAGTGCCCATCCATCTACGGCGAGCAGAGAGGTCTGAAGCGACAACAGCTGCCTGGCGTCTCTGCGGGCTCCTCTCAGGGTGCTCCGGATGAGGGCGGCAGCTCCTCCACCCTCTGCCAGTGCCAGCATGCGGCGAGGCTGCAATGACTGGCGAGATGCCAGCTGTGGAACTGGCAGCTCCCTCCCAGGTGCCAGCACAGGCTCCACGGGCCAAAGGATGACCATCAAGGTCATCGAGGCCAACAGAACAGCAGAGTCAGCAGGCTGTCTCAGATGCCACTCCCAGCAAGGGGTCAGCACCAAGACGTAGCACCCGAAAACGTAAACATAAGGCATCTTAGGCACACCACTGGTTTATCACCGGTGCTTTTGTGTTGGCCCGCAATGAGGTCTTAATGAGTTGGTGTGATTTTTAACATCTTTGTATTTATGTTTTCTTAAGTTCCTTTGGTTGTAATATTAAATTCAGACATATCACCATGGCTGAGGGTGCCTCTTTTCTTCTGCAGGTGGATGGTTTCCAAAAATGTTATGAGTGTTTTATGGGACATTCAGCTTTATTAACAAGGCCCTTAGTTAATGTTCCTAACCAGGCAGATTTTTGCACTCAGGTATTGAGTATAGAGCCTGCAGCCCAGGCTTGTCCTGGAGGTCTATTTATGGTGTGCTAGCTGAAGGTTCGTTGGATTAAAGCCTCCCGGGTGTCCCTGCCTCCCTCGAGAATGCCCGCATTAGCGTCTACCCTCAGCATTTCCCTGTGCGTGCTCATCCTCGGACTCACTGCTGGACTCATCATATGCAGCCGCAGCCACTGCGTCTACCTTTTCATTGTCCACAGCGTCCCCCTTTCCAGCACAAGATTGTGGAGAGCGCAGCATGCAACCACTATCAGTGACACACGATCTGGGGGGTACTGGAATGCACCCCCTGAGCAGTCCAGGCATCGGAAGCGCACCTTGAGGAGACCAATGGCTCTCGCCACCACAGCCCTTATGGAGGCGTGGCTCCTATTGTACCGCTGCTCAGCTTCTGTTCTTGTATGGCGGAGAGGCGTCATGAGCCACCTTCTGAGAGGGTAGCCCTTGTCACCCAGCAGCCATCCATCAAGCCAGGCTGGAGCACTGAAGAGCCCCGGCACCTGGGAGTGTCTGAGGATGGAGGTGTCGTGGGAGCTGCCTGGGTACCTTGCACAGACTTGTAGAATCAGCATCCTGTGATCACACACTATCTGCACGTTCATGGAGTGGAATCCCTTCCTGTTGACGAAGGCACCGTGCTCACTTGCTGGCGCCTTGATGGCCACACGTGTACAGTCTATTGTACCCTGGACGCGGGGGAAGCTAGCAATGGCCATTAAGCCTCTGGCTCGCTGTGTCTGGCTTGCCTGGTCCCAAGGGAAGTGGACGAAGGTCTGTAACCTGCTTGACACAAGAGTGGACAGCTGATTGCGAGACAACGCAAAGATCACCCACTGAGCCCTGGAAGGAGCCAGAGCATAGAAGTTGAGGGAGCTGTGACCTTTAGAGCCAGTGGCATGGGGTGTCCACCCACACAGTTTGCGGAGATCTCAGGCTCAATCATCTGACAAATTATCTGACAGATATAGTTGACCGTCTCCCTTGAGAGACGGAGCCTCCTCCGGCACTGCACCTCAGACATATTGAGGTAGCTGCTTCGTATACCCTGGGCGTCTTCTGCGGCCCCTTCCATCTTGGACTACCTCTGGCCCTGCACCCCTTGTGCCCTGCGCCTGTCCTCGCAAAGGTGGCTCCCCTGGAGGCTGAATGTGCACTCCTGGCCTCCTCCCCCTTCTAGCCCTCCCTTCCTGCCTCTAGTGGAGAATTCAGCTCCCATTCCCAGGCTTCCCAAAACCTGCAGGCCCAAAACAGATTCCTCACTGCAGAGTGCTGACCTGAAGGTTGAGTCCAGTCCAAGCAGCTGGTATGTGTTTTGAAGTATTGCAGATCACACAGGCAAGTATCAGTAACTTTGAAAAAACAATATTTGACAGAGCACACTGAGCCCTCTTATCCCGCCCGTGGATGAGGTTTATACAAATGTGTCCTACTTGCCTGCCCGTTGCGTCTGTGCGCCAACCCGAAGATTGCACCGGCGCTGAAAAATCGCCATCAATTGGTGCCTCGGGGGCCTTAAGTGGCCCATTAATTAATGGTGGGCGCACATCAAAGATCAACACACGCCCGCCCAACGAAATATCGCGATGGCGCACGGTGACGTCGGGATGCTTGCCCGACGTCACCACGCGTCATTTTACGGGCCCGCCCCCCCACTTGCCAACGGGAAAATTCTGGCCATAGACTCTGTCCTTCTGAACTAATGTGCCTGCAGAGGCTACTTTGGACACTAGGAGGCAGTACTGATAGGTACAGGTGTGTCACTGGTAGGGGTGATATGTGGCAGTAAGTTGAGGAGACAGGTTAAGAACATCACATGACATCAGTACAAATACACTAAAAAATCTTGGCAATAAGAATGGAACTGGGAATAGTGCAAAGCTGCTTCCTGGCCACTGTCTGGAGGTAGAAAAAGAGAACGGTGTCCCAGAAACTTCATGTCAACTCCAATACCTGTGCTCCACTGGATGCAAGAAACAATTCTGATAGCTTGGAGACCACCTTTCTACTTCTCCATTAAAATCCACGGTAATTCCCCTTTATTGGGAGAATCCTGTCACAGGAGTAGTGATGGCTTCATCATATTTATAAATGTGTAGAGGTGCCCCTTAGCCCTGCTCTTTTATCTCTCATATTTACACGTGCTGCAGAGCGATGGGTCCTCCAAGTAAGATGCTTCCTTGGTTGTTGATGTTCGGAGGGGAATTCGAGGAGTCCCCATCTTTCCACAGCACATTTGGACAGTCTCTGTGGCATAAATCAGATCCGATGAGGTAATTGTGCAACAAGGTGACAAAACCAGCTGGCCACCTCCATTATTCTGTCATACGAACCACTCGGTGTGTCGGAACCCTGCAGCTGAAAGATCAGAAGGACAAGATTTCAACCAAGAGTAGGCCAGGCCGCATCTTATTAATATGCTGGGAGGATTACATGGTGAGCTAACCACCTTCCGCAAGCTTACACAAATTTATGGATAACCACTTCTGTGCAGTATTTATCAAAAAGAACAGTGGTCCAAATACCAATCCTGTGGAACACCACTGTATACTTCCCTCAAGTCTGAAAAATAACTGCTTACCACTGCTGTCTGCTTTCTACTCCTTAGCTAATTTTGTATCATGCTGGAACTGTTACTTTAATCCCATAAACTTTAATTTTGCTTACATGTATATTCTGTGGCACTTTGTCAAACACCTTTTGAAAGTCCATCTGCGCATCAACTACCTCTCCACTACCTCAAAGAACTCAACCAAGTTAATCAAACAGGATTTGCCTTTAACAGATCTGCGCTGACTTTTCTTTATGAACCAAACTCTTCCAAATGCTAATTAATTTTCTCTCAGATTATTGTCCCTAAACATTTCACCACCATCAACATTAGGCTGACTGGACTGAAGTTGACAGGCTTGTACCTCTCCCCTTTTTTAATAGGTTTGTAACATTTGCAATCCTCCAGTCCTCTGGCACCACCCTGATATCCAAGGAGGATTGGATGGTTACACCCAGCGCCTCCATAATTTTTACCTTACCTCCTTCAGTAACCCGGAATATAGATGATCTAGGTGGGGTGACCTTTCTTCGAGGACTGACAATATTTTATGTTTCTCCTCAAATTATTTTTTATCTCATCCAATATCACCATTGCCTCCTTTACTGCTACATTGGCAGCATCCACTTCTCTAGTGGAGACTGGTTTTCTTTTGGGATGCATTACACTGGGCTGGGACCAGTATCCTGGTGAATTGGATAACTAGGGCAGTAGACAGGGCTTTAAATGAATAAAGTGGGGATGGAAGGATTCTGGAACTGAAAATTCAAAAGCAGCAAGGGAAATGTCAAGGCTCTGGGGCAGTGCAGGATTTTGGGTAAAAACAAGGAGAGTGCATCGTTATCAGTTTTCAAGGACTCACTTGCTTCTGATTGCCCTCTTTTTCCTGATATAATTGTAAAAGTTTTGTGTTGATTCTGATATGCCTTGCAAGTTTGTTCACATGCTCCCTTTCCTGCTTTTTGCATTTTTGTATACTGTTTTAATTTCATGTTGTCTCTCACATTGTCCATTGCTGTCTCTTTTGGCAAGTAGAACTCTTGATTTTTAGGGGATCAACTAGTTCCGTGTTACGCTAAATTCCTTTATGAGCACTTCCCACTGATCTTCTGTCATTTTGTCCACGAACAGGTTTGCCCAGTTTACTGTCTTGCCCCAATGAAGTCAGCCTTACCCAAATCTAGAATTTTAGTAACTGTTCTGCATTTCTTCCTTTCAAATACTATGTTCAACTCAATAATATTATTATAGCTATTAGATAAATGTTTATGCACCATTAGGCTGTTTGCTAAATCTAGCTCGTTACTCATTACTAAATCTAATATAGCATGCCTACTTGTTGGCTCTAGAACACAGACACTAAAAAAAATTCACTATCTTTTCAACATGTTAGTCTTGATTATTTCAAACTATATTGTAAGTAGAAATTCCCCATTAAAACCACTCTGCCTTTGCTACATGCTTGTCTAATCACAGCATTTATATAAGCTATTATTTTACAGCTACTGCTAGAGGGCCTATAAACAACTCCCACTAATCTTAAATCCTTTTTTATTTCTTAATTCTACCCATTAAATCTCCACTGCCTGCTTACCTCTTGTTATATCGTATACTATTACAGAAGTGATTTCATCCTTAATCATTAAGGCTTCTCCTCCCCGCTACCATTTTCCCTAACTTTCCTGTAGACCTTGTAACCTGGTATATTTAGTTTCCAGTCCTGACTGTCCTGTATCCATGTCCCCACATTGGCTACCTTGTCATAGCCTCCAAGTTGAATTTGTGCCTGCAATTCATTCATCTTGTTCCTTACACTCCTTGTGTTTGTATAAAGAATGTTTATTTGGGCCACAACCTGTCCTTCTGCTCTAATGCTTTACTCACACATTTCCTATTTCTCTCTCCTGGCTTAATTAATTTATATCTTTCAGTTTTCCCTTTACCTGCAACTTCTAACAATGAAACTACTAACGTTTATTTTTCCAAATTATTGTCCAAGCTATCTTTTCCAACCTGAGCTTACCCCTGCCACTTACTAGTTTAAAGTCCTTGTAACTGCCCTATTTGTCGTTTCTGCTAGGACCCAGGTCTCAGCCTGGTTCAGGTGGAGGCCATCCCAGCAGTACAGTTCCTTCCCGTCCCAAAACTGGTGCCAGTGTCCCTGAAATGGAATGCCTCTTTCCCACACCATTTGTCGAACTATGGGTTCACATCCCTTATCTGCTTATCCCTATTGCCAATATCCCAATTTGCACATGGCTCGGGTAATAATCCAGAGATTATAACCCTTGACCTCATATCCTGTAATTTATCTCCTAGTTAGTGTACTCTCCAAACAGGACCTCTTACCCACTCTTGCCTGTATTGTTGGTCCCACTGTGGGCCAAAATGAGTGGTTCCCCTACCCACCTTCCCTTTACAATATTCTTTCAAGTCAGTTTGATGTCCTCACTCTGTCATCAGGTAGGCAAAAACCATTCGGGACTTTCAATCCTGCTTAGAAAGCATGCTATCTGTCCCTCTAATTATTTTATCCCTTACAATTATCACATTACGCTTCCTTTCCTTCACCTTCTCCACCTCCCTACTTTGGACAGCCTCCTGTTTCCTGCTCCAAGGTGCCACGGTCCACATTCTGGCTGTCCTTCTTACAGTTTTTATCCTTATCTGTACAGGTAGCAAGAACAATGTACCCGTTACATAGAATTAGTTTTTATGGTTCCTCATTCTTAGCAGGGATCCCCTTACTCTGTACACTATCAGTCACATCAACCCTATTCTGAACCTGTATCTCTCTACAAAGTGTGACTGAAGTCTGGAGCAAATTGTACAGGTATCCCTCCCCATCCCTTGTGTATCCCTGAGTGTCTCCAACTTGCACTCTAACTCAATGACTTCTGAGCCAGAGAGATTCAAGACAGAAACATCTACTGCAGATATGTTCACTAGGGACAGTCTCGCTGTCTAAAAGCTCCCACATATTGCAGTCCACACAACCTGCTCTTAGCCTAAGTTAAATATATTATTTATATATAGGCTGTGGCTTGATTTTTTTTTCTTTTCATACAAACTAAATTGCCCTAAGCAGTAATCAAAAATGTTAAATATTGTCTGCCTCAGGTTTCCACTACAAGAATTCGAGGTGAAAATAAAAAGCAACACCTCCTTCCCCATCTGCTCTTAATTCCCACTTAGACCAAATTTCCAACTTTAGCACACTGTTAACACTACACTCTATGCGTATCAAATGCTGTTTCTCAGGATGTGAAGAATGAAGAAGATTTCTTTCTGCTGCTTGCATACAGATCCTTAAAACTCTTACCGATCCTCAGGATAATTTCATTTGCCTCCTCAACCGAGCTGGACTCATACACCAAGCAGTCAAAACATGTTGTCTGAGGTGTTTCAGGGGAGTTCCTGAAATAAAGCAACCTCCTCTTAACACACAAGAATCTCACACAAAGATTTCAAATACTGCATTGTAGCCAAGTTAAAGTACAACGTTAATGCTGCAAAAGTAAAATCATTAGTTTAATATCATTTTGGATTAAGAAATGTTCCTTGGTTCTATGTATATTTGCTATTACTTTTTGAAATAATTGAATTATATTTAAATTATTCTACAATTGCTACCCAATTGTGAGCTTGGATTATGTGCTTGAGATTCTGGAATGGGGCTTCAACCCACACATATGAGTATCACCCACTGAGCTACGGTTGCTAGTTGCCAGTGAAGGCCAATTCTGTGCTAAGCACTCAAGAAGGGGGCAGTGACAGTTTGGTACTGAAGGACAAGGGTACTCCTTTTTCTAAATGGCAGCCTTTCCTGCAATTTCCTGCAAATGTGAGCTGTGCACTCTTCAAGTATGACAGCCACTTATTGGGGTAGTGCCTAACGGGAACTCTTAATGACGCGAACGCATAGTTTGTGCCCAGGTTCCTGGACCCCCTTCAACTTGGAGTTTATGGGTCCTTCAGACAACATGCAGACTTCACACTTGATGACATGGAGAGCAGCTGCCCCCCTGCATTGGAGCAACCATCCCAATGCCCAGATTCAAGGCCCTAACCTACCCTGAGCCACGTGTTTGTGTGATGTTTTCTACTTACGCCACACAGTAAGCAAAGAGCGTCCGTCTGTTCAACCGGTGTCCCACTGAAGAGATCTCAGGGTAGTGATGATGAAAGAGAACCTGAAAAAGGAATAAGAGGGACATCAGGATTCCAGAAGTTTCTGTGATACAGTTTTGCTGGAATAAAAGAAAGCAATGGTCAAATGTTGCTTGCATTTGTACTGCTGGTTTGAAGTGCAAACTGACATGAAATTCCTACAACAGTTGGGACACAACTGAAATATGAGCAGCAGTGGGCTTATGTGTGTGTGTCTGTGTGTGTGTATATGGATGATTAACATTTGTCCGTAAGCAATCAATTTCCGACTTATCTATGCTGAGACAGAGCAGCAGTTACCTGTGTTGAGTTGTTTTTTATACAGATCACTTCTGTTTCTTTTACATCGAATAACACCTCCTAACAGAGACAAACATGGTGATCAGCGTTAAAGTTATTCAGCATTAACACAACATGCTACAAGAAGAAACCATTTATTTGGAAGTTTTTATTATTTCCCAGATTTCTTTAGATGGAAATTAAAGTTGATAGAGACTAGTTCTTGTCCAAAGGACACTTTCGTTGTCTTCTGTAAAAATGTTATATCATTTACTGAGAATGTACTTATCTGTGTAGACAAGTCTTATTCAACATGCCCAAAGGCAGCTGTTACCATACTATTTTGATCTGACGGACTGTTAATAACAATAAGTGATAAACAGAATGCTGTCCAATCAACCTGTAGGGTTCTCTTTAATGCAGAGTTGACTGAGATTGGGTTGGGCTGTGTTGAGTTGGATTGAGTTTAGTTGAATTGGGTTTGATCAAGTCAAGTAGTTTGGGTCGAGGTGAATGAGTTGGGTTGGGCTGAGTTGAAGCAGGTGAGGTCGGGTTGGTTTGGGGCGGGTTGAGTTGGGTTGGGTTAGGGTATGTTGGACAGTTAGTAGGAGGCTCCAATTGGGTTGTTCAGTATGGTTGGGGAGACTTGGAGAAGATTGTTTGCACATAAAGTACCTACCATGTTGAGGTGTGTAGAAAATTTGTCACTCTGTCTGGATAAATTAACAAATCTTATACGCTACATGTTTAACACATCTGGTTTTGGGCAGTTTATTGAATTTACCTGGCACTTTAAACTTTGTCTTTTTAAAAAAATCTATGGCCAACACTGGCAAGACCTCATTTATTGCCCATTCCTAGTTGCCCTGAAAGGCTGATGGCAGAGCATCTTCTTGAAGCATTGCAATCTTGTGCTGAGGGTACTCCCATGGCGGTATTAGGGAAAGAATTCGAGGAAATTGACCCAGCAGCGATGAAGGGACCTTGATACATGTTCCAACTATTAATGGCATATTAATTATATTGTTAAGATACACAGCTGAAGGGCATTGTTAATTAAGTAGTTAGAGCACTTATACAGAGAGGCTGCTGGGGCACTGGGTGAATAGGTCGGAGGCAGACATATGTAATGCTGCATTCTGTAAATAAACCAACTATCAAGAAAAATATTTGTGTCTAGTTTCATACTTTACCATCTGGCTTGGGATCCAATTAGCACAGAACAGGGTGGTGTCTAACTCAGCTGTGGCTCAGTTCATAGCACCCTCGCCTTTGAATCAGAGGGTTGTGGGTTCATGTCCCACTCCCGGAAGCCAAGAACTGTGATTGTACTCGAAAAGAGTTGCAATCTGTGACTGTTGATAACTCGAAAGAGTTTGAAGGTGATTGTATTCCAATGACTGATTATGAAGACTGTTCTGTCTGGGATTGTGCCAAGTCTCTTGAGTACTGTTGCAGTTGCACCCATCTATGTGAGTTTTCCATCATGCTTCTAATTTGAGCCTTATTGATGGTGAATAAGCTTTTGGAGGTAGGTGACAACCTCTTGCCTCTGCCATGCGTTTGTAGTCATGATACTGATCTTCTTGGTGCAATTAATATTCTAGTCAATGGTGACCCCAAGGAACCTGGTGGTGAGAGACTTGGCAATGGTGGTACCACTGAGGATCAGCAGGAGATACTTGGTCTTTCTCTTCAAGATGGACATTATCTGACATTAATGTGGCATTAAAGTAGTCTCTGAAGTCAACCTAACAAGCTCCACTCTACATGAAATCCAACCTGTCCAAAAATCCAGCTATCCCATCTTTCTGTTGTTCCCCATATGTTTATCATCTTGCAACATATTGTCTTCAAGACTTTTGTCTTCATTTACAACTTTCTGCATGGCATTACCTTACCCTAGCTCTGCAACCATCACCCTACATGCCAGCTCACACCGCCGCTGATTCTGGCCCACTGTGCATAGCTGCCCCTCCAATCCATTATCAGCAGCAGAGCCATTTCAGCCCTCTGCTGCATCTTCTTATATCTTTCCCAGTTTTCAAAAACCTTCTCCACATTCATTTCAGCCCCACCTTCAGGTACTTCCCTTAACTCCTCGAAAGCTGCTCTCAGTCCATTGACTGCCCCACTTATTTTTCCTGCTGTGAAGCACCTTGGGCCATTTAAAAAATATATATCTTGGGATATGGGTGTTGCTGGCAATGCCATCATTTATCACCATCCCTGGTTAACCCTGAGAAGGTATTGTGAACCTTCTTCTGGAACCACTGCAGACCACGTGGTGTAGGTACAATCATAGGGCTGGGGAGGGAGTTCCAGCATTTTAATCCAGGAACGGTAATATATTTCCAAGTCAGATTTGTGTGTGACTTGGGAGGAAATTTTGTGGGAAGATGTACCCATGTCCTTCTAATCTGCTATGCTAGAAATGTGATATAAATTCAAGTTATTACAGTTGGGTCTGGTAGAGGAAGATTGTGCCACCAGCCCCATACTTTGTATCATGGAAACGGTAATCCATGTGTAATCTCACCTGTGATGGCAGGTTTTGCTGCAGGACCTTTTCGATGCCCTGATCCAGCACTTCCTTTCCACCATACTGTAAGAACAAATTACAATCAGTTATTTCTGCCCCTTACCTCTGAGGGTCTTTGATACCAAAAAGCTGTATTTGCAGCCACTATATCCCTAACCCATACAGCACTGTCATAGTTTACAGTAATAACAGATCAGTTAAGGTAAAGTTAAACTAATACTGTTAGATCTCAGAGAACCTACTACACTGTGCAGTAATATGCTTAACATGTACTGTACTGAAAGTGGGTTGTACTGTTAACTCAAGCAGTATTTAGTGTACAGTAATATGCTTAGCCCTCACAATACTTAATATACTTACAGTAATACTGAGGCCATGTGGGCTTAGTTTCCTGTGTGCCCTATTTTAGCAAAATGCTCAATGCTTTGTGTTACCACAGTCAGTCGCCCATGTAAAAAAAACACTGAAATAATGCAGACTAAAAGCATGATACACAAAGGAAAATTAAGCTGTGGCAGCAGGTGCTATACGGATTATAATATTAACCCATTTAGCACTTAAGGACATTATGATACTGTTAACCAATTCCGTTCAGATTACGGATTGCAGCAAGCTACATTTTGTGAAATGTTATTGGTAAACACTGAATCTTGTCTGCTGCTATGAGGCTCTTCTCCCTGAAACCTACATCAGCTGATGATGCCACTGGCAGAAAAAAGGGCAAGATTTATGATGCACTGTAATGATGTAGCTGAGATTTATTGAATGACAATCTCAATTTATTTGGTTCATAAAATCCAAAGTCAAAGCTCTCAATGTTTTGCTAAATTTGTGGATCAAGGAAAATGAACAAAGAAAGTTTGAGGGCACATTCCCTGTCCTTAGCTTAGCATCATGACCACAATGTTACCAGTGTGAATTCTGGATAACTCATTGCTAACTTTGGTTACCATTCCGACGTTCACCTTGCCCAAGTATCGGAGCGAATACAGCAATCTGCAGGAGAAAAAAGATCCTCAGCATTGTGTCCTCAAAATTTCAGTATTTAATTGTGTTTAGTTATGTTAACATTTAAAGCACTGCTTCTGTATCAGGTGATTACTAAAATCTCTCTGCGTGTCTATTATTCAGCAGCAAAATTAAAAGACAAAAGCAAACACAGGACTGTGCTTCTTTCTAATTAAATATATTTATTTACAATTAAACTTAGGCTATATGTTTTCTGATTGGTTTCTGTTTGACCCCAAGTGCATACCAATTATTCTGATTAGGATGTGACCCAGTTTCAGCTGATTTCCCCTCAGGGTAGCGCTCACCCTAATTATTTAGAGGGCATCCTATCCAATTGCAATCTTTTGCCGCAACGCTAGGGGGTAGTTTGGGTTGGGGAGCAGTTACACGGTTGAGGCAACTGAGTGGGTGATCTCAATCGTCAAGAGGAAACACTTAAGCTCCTCAGATTTGATGTTGTTGTTGAAGATGGGGAGGTTGGAGTTGGCAATCTGCTGCTAAGCTAAGGAGCTGGACTTTTCCTTGCCTTCCAGGATGATCCTGAGTTAAAGCAAGGGGAGAGGAGATCAATATTACCATAGATGGTCAAACCAGATCTTGGTGGGGTTGGGGGTAAATTAAGCAGCCTGGCTGTACACCAGGTGTGCCACAGTTTACAGCCATAGAGATTAAAATTGCGGCAGGGGTCAAGGGTATCAAGGGCAGAAGTAAGGGTACAGGTCTATCTTCTGCCAAGTTTCTCACCTGTCATCCCGCAAACCGTCTTCTTTCATCACCTCATTTGATTTATCATATTGGAGCTGGAAGTTGGGAATCTCTTTTTGCATCAGTTGCAGATGAGGCAGCATGGGTCTGTATACTGTTCCATTGTGCCACTTCCAGCGAATCATGTGAAAACTTAATGGTTTCCCTCGAAGTTTCTGTAAAACTGTTTGAGCCTGGAGCCAATCACAATTGAACAGAAGGAAAAGCCAAGGGTGAGAAAATCAGGATTCTTTTTCCTCATGTTTCAAATTTCCCTCTCCTTATCCTTCTTTTGTTAGTGGTTTCCTTTGCTCCATAGGATATTGCAACCCTCTGATACGTCTCCAAAATTGACCATTCTTGATTACTGAACAGTGAGCATAGCCCCTCAAGCTTATTTTGCCATTCAGTTAGATCATTGATGATTTGTACCACAACTCCATTTCAGCATCTTTGCTCCATATCCTTTGATACACTTACCTAATAAAAACCTTAGTCTTGAAAGCCTGAACTAACCCCCAGCATCCACTTTTGAGGGAGTGAATTTGAGGTTTCCATTGCCCTCTGTGTGAAAAATTGCTCCTGATTTCATCCTAAACGATCCAGTTCTAATTTTACGATCGTTCCCTTTCTCTTGATTCTACCATCAAGGCAATAGTTTATCCGTATTTGCTTCATCAAATCAGTTTAACATCTCAAACATGATAATCAGATCACCGCTCAACTTCTATACTCAAGGGAATACAAGCCAAGTTTATGCTGTTATACCTGTTCTGACAATTACTCCTCTGAGCCCCACTGTCATTCTGGTGAATCGGCAGTGTACCCCGACCAAAGGCAATATATCCTTCCTGAAATTCAGTGCATTGACGGCATCATAGCCAGAAACTCTCTCCTCACCAAAAAGTCTACAGGAGTCACGTAGTAAACAGAATTTTGACTGATTTTCCCCAGAGCTGCTGAGGTCCATTGTAATGTCTCTACCTAACTCACCAGGAATTAAACCCAGGACTTTCCTGATTCCCATGGCTCAGTACAACATCTGCATTAACTGGTAGAGCCATAAAGGGAGATGGAGGAAGAGGGGTGGGGGCACGGGGGACCAGGACAGGTTGGAGGGTGAGCACCTTGGATATAATTCTTGATAATAAATGTAACTTTTTATGATACATTAACAGCAAATTGTGGAACAGCACTAGGATTGGGGGAGAAAAGTTAATCTGTAATTTGCATAATTGGTGATGTAGCTCAGTCATCACAGCTACATGGAGCTGTCTATTAATGTCCCAAAGCATGGCATCACACTCCTCAGCATTAATGGCAACACTGTCAGTAAACAAACGTCAAATATCACAAACTCTACAATGAACATTTCATCACAGGCAGCAGAGAAAATAATGAGACTACCGCAGCAGGTAGGGAAACTGATGTAAGTAACCCAATGAATAAAGACAATTATCTCGTACTCAGTGGCTGGAGAAACTAATGGGAATCCCAAAAAAGAGAAACAGATGAATATCCTAGTGGGTAGGGAAATTGATGGGACCACTCCAAGAGGTGGAGAAATTCTCACCAAGACCAGATCATCCAATGCCACTGAGGGAAGTAAGGGCAGAAATCTGCACTGGCCATAATCTTCCAATCTCCAGTCGGAGGACTGGAGAATTGTAAATGTTACACACTTGTTCAAAAAAAGGGTGCAGGGTAAGCCCAGAAACTAGAAGCCAGTCAGTTTAACATCAGTGGTGGGAAAGCTTTTTGGAAATGTGATCTGAGCCAAAATTAACAGTCCCCTGAACAAATGTGGTTTAATTTAGGAAAGCCAGCATGAGTTTGTTAAGCGCAAATCATGTTTAACTAATCTGATTTGCGTTTTTTTTTGATGAGGTAACAGAGCTGATGAGGTAAATGTATTGATGTGGTGTACATGGACTTTCAAAAGGCATTTGATAAAGTGTCATATAAAAGGCTGGTCAGAAAAGTTGAAACCATGGAATAAAAGGGACAGTTAAAGCATGGATATTAAGTTGGCTGAGTGACAAGAAACAGAGGGTGAACAGTTGATTTTCAGACTGGAGGACTGTATATGTTGGTATTCCCCAGGGAATCTATATTCTATGATCTATATTAATGATCTAGACTTGAGTGTGCAGGGCACAATTTCAAAGTTTGCAGATGATACAAAACTTGGACGTATTATGAACTGTGAGGAGGATGGTTGCTGGAATGGGTAGACAGTTGGCAGGTGAAATTTAATTCAGAGAATGTCTCGTGATACATTTTGGTAGGAAGAATGGGGAAAGGCAATATAAAATAAAGGGTACAATTATAAAAGGGGTGTAGGAGTAGAAGGTCCTGGGGGGTGCATGTACACAAATCGCTGAAGGTGGCAGGGCAAGTTGAGAAAGCGTTTCATAAGGTATATGAAATCCTGCGATATATAAATGGAGGCAAAGAGTACAAAAGCAAGGAAGCTGTGGTGAATCTTTATAAAACACTGATTCAATCTTAACTGGACTATTGTTTATAATTCTGGGCAACACATTTTAGGAAGAATGTGAAGGCATTAGAGAAAAGATCCACAAGAATTGTTCTGGAGATGAGACACCTCAGTTACATGGTTAGATTGGCAAAGTTGGGGCTGTTCTCCTTAGAGAAGAGGCAGTTGAGAGGAAATCCAATGAAAATGTTCAAAATCATAAGGGGTCTGAATGGAGTAGATAGGGAGAAACCGATCCCATTGACAGAATGGTCAAAAACCAGAGAATATCAATTTAAGGTGAATGGCAAAAGAAGCAAGGGCAGCACAGGGAAAAAGCTAGGTGAGTTGCTCTTGCAGACAGCCAGCACAGACAAGAGCTGCCAATTCTTTGCCAATGAGCACGCTGGCATTTTACCTCTCCTCTTTGAGCATTTCTCAAGCAAGTCCCATTAATTCCATCAATAATGTCTCCAGCATGAACACATTCATCCGCTTCAGCTTGACTTCCTGGAATCACCTCCGATACAAAAATACGCCTGTCAGTATATCTGAAAGAAAAGACCAGCTGTCAGCAAGTTTTTCTGGATGGCAAGCCACAGGGTTCGGTCCTTGTGTCCCAACTATTTACAATCTATATTAATGACTTGGATTCAGGGATAGAAGGTACTATAGTTAAATTTGCAGATGACACCAAAATAGGTGGGAAAGTAAGTTGCAATGAAGAAATAAGAAATTTACAAATGGATATGGACAGGTTAGGTGAATGGGCCAAAATTTGGCAGATGGAGTTATCCATGGTTATCCATTTTGGTCGAAAGAATAAAAAGGCGACTTATGTAAATGGAGAGAAACTTCAGAATACTTCAGTGCAGAGGGACCTGGGTATCCTCGAGCATGAATCACTGAAAGCTAGTATGCAGGTACAGCACGTGATAAAGAAGGCAAGTGGAAATTTGACATTTATTGCTAAAGGAATAGAGTATAAAAATAGGGAAGCGTTGTTGCAGGTGAGACTGCACCTGGAGTACTGTGCACAGCTTTGGTCCCCTTACTTGAGGAAGGATGTAGTTGCATTGGAGGCAGTTCAGAGGAGGTTCACTAGATTGATTCCAGAGATGCGGGGCTTGTCTTATGAGAAGAGACTGAGCAGTTTAGGCCTATACTCGCTAGAGTTTAGAAGGATGAGAGGAGATCTAATTGAGGTATATAAGATGTTAAAGGGGATAGACAAAGTAGACGTGGAGCGGATGTTTCCCCTTGTGGGGCATTCTAGAACGAGAGGCCATAGTTTTAGGCTAAGGGGTGGTAGATTTAAATCAGAGATGAGGAGGAATTACTTTTCTCAAAGGGTCGTGAATCTGTGGAATTCACTACCTCAGAGTGCAGTGGATGCCGGGATGCTGAATAAATTTAAGGGGGAGATAGACAGATTTTTAATTAGTAACGGGTTGAAAGGTTATGGAGAGAGGGCGGGAAATTGGAGTTGAGGCCAAAATGAGATCAGCCATGATCATATTGAATGGCTCGAGGGGCCGAATTGCCTACTCCTGCTCCTAGTTCTTATGTTCTTATGATCTCAACAACCAGCCAGAAAGCTTGACGCAAGTCCACCATGGCGATTTTCTGAAGTCCTAACAGGTTTAATTGTCAATCAGGCAGTTAACCGCCTGCCGTCAGGGTTCCTGTATCTTTAAATATGAAGATCCGGCCTCCAAGAACTGCCAGCCAATCAGAGGGCCAGCAGCTCTTCAGTCCCAGCAGTGCCACTAGAACTGGTGGCCACGGCTGCGACAGCAGCAGGCCCTGGGGTAGCAAAGATGGAGGAGACCCCAGAAAAGGTGTGAGTGGGTGGAGCTGCTGGGGCCAGTCAGGCAGGCGGTAATGCTCTTCAGGGTATACATTGAAGCCTCCCCATGTATGGGGTCTCCCCCCCACCATCCCCCATTGTGGTGGCAGAATGAAGCTCTTAAGTGGTCATTAATTGGCAGCCAAGGAATGCCTCGATTTTAAAATGCTCATCCTTGTTTTCAAATCCTTCCATGATCGCTATTTCTGTAACCCCTCCAGCCCTTCATGAATCTGTGCTCCTCCAATATTGAGCATCCCAGACATTAATCATTCCACCATTGGAAGCTGTACGTCCAGCTGCCAGGTCCCAAGCTCTGGTGTTTTCCCCCCTAAACCTCTCTTTCTCCCTGGCCTCCTTTAAGATGTTCCTTAAAACCTACCTCTTTGACCAAGCTTTTTTGGGGAGGGAAGGCCGTCCTCGACTTTCCTGTCTCAGACTTAATTGGGGGGAGTCAGGAAGGCAGCGGATTCTCTACTCTGCACCTTCCCATCTGGTCTTTGCCTTCACCCCAGTTCCAGCAGGGGTGGGTGAATTAAATTCCACCCTCTATGAAGAATCACAAGAGAGAATATAAACGCAATTTGGCTGCCACAAAATGAGTGACCTGCATTTCCTGTGACAGAGCAATGTCTACCTTGGCTACGGCTGTCAACTTTTGAACTGGTGAGTTTATCTCCTGGATAACAACGGAAGAATTTTTTGCATTTTTTTTTCAGCCGGGTGAGTGAGCGTTCATCTTGGGAATGGAACACTTCTTATCAGACTGCTTGTCCAACATCCATGTCCAACATGGAGAAGCAGAAATTTCCTCTAACTAAATATTGGGAAGACTTAAGGCATTGTCTTCAGTTCCCAGCAAAAAATTGTTCCCTAGCTACCAACTCCATCCCTCTCCCTGACATCCATCCAAATAAGAAACAGACTGTTCATAGTTTTGTTGTCATACTGTTCCTGACATCAGCTCCAACCACCATCCACACCTTAACTAAGACTATTTCTTCCTCTATAACATTGGCCAACTCAGTCCCTGCCTCTGACCATCTGCTGCCGAAACCCTCATGCATGCTTTTATTATCCCTAGCCTTGACTATTCCAACACACTTCTGGCCAAACTCCCACATCCTACCCTTCATAAACATGATGTCACCCAAAACTCTGCTGTCCGTGTCCTAACTTGCACCAACGTGCTCGATGACCTATGTTGGCTTCCAGTTAAACAACACCTAAATTTTAAATTGCTCATCCTTGTTTTCAAATCCTTCCGTGATCGCTATCTCTGTAAACTCTCCAGCCCTTCGTGATATCTGCGCTCCTCTATTAATGGCCTCTTGAGCATTTCAAATTTTAATCACTTTACCCATTGGAAGCTGTGCCTTCAGCTGCAAGACCCCAAGCTCTGGGACTGCCCTCCCCAAACCTCTCTTTCTCTCTGGCCCCCTTTAAGAATTTCCTTAAAACCAACCTCTGACCAAGCTTTGGTCATCAGCCCTAACATCTCCTCATGTGGCTTGATATGAAATTTTGTTTGATAATGCTCCCATGAAGCACCTTGAGACATTTTACCATGTTAAAAGAGCAATATGGATATCAGTTTTTGATGTTGGAAAGGGTGAGGAAACAGCTGGGGCTGTTTTTTCTAGAAAAGGCAGATAGGTGACCTAATATAAGTCTTAAAATTATGAAGGGATTTAATAGGGCAGACATAGAAAATATGTTTCCACTTGTGAGGGAGACCAAAACTGGCCACTAATTTAAGAAAGTTATTAATAAATCCAATTAGGAATTCAGGAGAAATATTACCCAGAATGTGGTTAGAAATCGCTACTATATGGAGTGATTGAAATGAATAGCATTGGTGTATTTCAGGGAAAAGTGGATAAATACATGTGGATGAATAGAATAGGACATTTTTAAAGAGTTAAATGAAGAGGAGTGAGGGGAGGTTTGTGTGGAGTACAAACACTTGCATAGATCAGTTGGGATGAATGGCCTTTGGCTTTGTTGCAAATTCTATGTAACACAGAATCTCATTTTTTGGGTGAGGCTGGGAAACTGAGTATGCAGGGTTCTGTATATCAGGCAAAATGGGTTCAGTGAGTACACGGGACCTCAAACTCTCCATCCAGGCTCACAATAACTGGTAATGTGAGGTACCAAAGTCTGACAGAGCTCATGGAAAGGTACCCCAGCAAAAATAAAAACCAGTACCCCTGCAGGAGAAATGGGAGCGAGGGGAGCAAATGTTGATACCATGACACATTAACAGTATTCAGATTGCAGGTAGTTCCTTGGAAAATATCCAAGCCAACTAATTTAAATTTGTTGCTGATATTTCTAATGCGAGGCAGTTGGATCTTACCTGAGCACCATTCCCAGCTCCCGACAGGGGACTGTGTCATATGTCTCACACACCTGTGTAAAAACATATGTGTTAGCCATCTCACTGAGGAAGTGGACAACAGTGCAGAGTACCCTCATTGTTCCAGCCATGGGTCAGAAAGAGTTATTGCAGTGTGAAGAAGAAACTGATCAGAAGATTTGAAAGATCTTGTGCATTAAGCCCATTTTGATAAAGCTAATAAGGAGAGCACCAAGTTACCCCAGGGACACCATAGAAGAATCAGTAAAAATGTCGCTTTCAGGACACCACTAATATAAAAAGAAGCACATGGTCCAATCAAATCGAAATGAAGCTCAACCTAAAGTTATAGAAAAGATAACTACATAATATCTTAAAGGAACAAGAAAAGGGAAGTATGTCCAACAAATTTGTTCCTACCTCATCCTATCCCTCAATCTCTTTATCTAACTACCTCCCATACTGTCTAATAAAGTAATACTAAAACAAGGTTATAGTTAAACAGCAAAGGATGGAGAGAGCATTGAAGGAGAAACAAAACACAGGGAGCTCAGAATTAAAACATTTTAAAATGTTTGATTTTAATTAAATCCCATTAATTACCTACTTGAGCAGTGGGGAGTTAAAATTCCAGTGACAAAGCTGTTTCTGACTTGACAGTGGTTTTATTTTTTCCACCTCCCTGACATCACCAGACTGAGCCTCAGCTCCTCTGCTGCCGAAAGCCACCTTCATGCCTTTGTTACCTCTAGACTTGACTATTTCAAAGCACTTCTGGCTGGCCTCCCACCCACCCCTACGTAAACTTGAGGTCATCTGAAACTCTACTGCCAATGTCTTAATTTGCACCAAGTCCAGTTCACTCATCACCACTGTGATTGCTGACCTACATAGGTTCTTGGTTAAGCAATCTTTGCTCCTATCATTACGTAGTGACTGCTACTGGAAATTGCATGCGTTTGGACATTGCCTTAAGACACGATCAGGCTGGGTTGTGATACCCTCCATGGTTAAATAGCCTGCTGATGTTATCTAAGCTTCTAGATGAAAAATACCAACTTGGACTGCACTGGTGATTGTGGACCTGTAACCCAGTAAGACCGAGCAACTTCAAGAAAGAAGGGAAGATTAGGAACAATAAAACTATTACACCAATACAATAAACAGTTCTGAACACCATAATTAAAAGAAGAATGTAGAAGAGGTAACAAAGGCATCGGAGAAGACATATAAAAGATTTACAGTTATGATCTGAGAACTGACATTTTATCACTAGTAGGATAGAGTGTACAGGCTGGGCATTTTTTTTAGAAAAGAGAAGATAAGGGGTAACCTGATAGAGGTCTTTAAACTTATGAAGGGGTTTAATAAGGTGGATGTAAAGGAGATGATTCCATTTGCAGGTCAGACCAGAACTAGGGGCCATAAATATAAAGTAGTCACTAATAAGTCCAATAGGGAATTCAGGAGAAAGCTTTTTTACCCAGAGAGTACGTAGTTGAGGTGAATAACACAGATCATTTCAGGTGAAGCTAGATAAACACATGAAGGAGAAAGGAATAGGATATGTTGATGGGGTTAGGAGGAAGCTTGCGCAGAGCATAACTGCTATGACAGACCTGTTGGGCTGAATGACCTGTTTCTGTGCTGTAAATGCTTTGTAATTCTATGTAAATAGTCTCTCCTTCAGTAAATGACAGATGCAAGAATCAAGTTGTTGCCACTCCCTCTAATTACATATCTAAGGCAGAAAATATCAGTACTTACTGGAAGCAGCCAGCTCTCATCCAGGAAACTACTGTTCTGAAAAATAACCCAAACAGAAACATCACTGTGTGATTAATGCAACTATGTGCACGTTAACAAAATGTATTTGTCAATCTTAGTCCAGTTCTTAGTTGACATCAATTAGCAATAAGCCTGCAGTTTCGCTCAGAAAGAACACCACAGTCTGAAGTTGGAAACGACAGTGAGCCCTTATGAGACTGACATACATTATTGGAGTGGAATACATTTACCTTATATCTATCCTAGGTCATACCCGACCCAGGAGTGCTTGATACTGACACTTGGAGCTGGATTTTCGCCATCAAGAGGAGAAGCTTGAATTGGGAAATCTCCTGCCTCTTGGAAGACCCATCTCCATGGAAACGACCCCTACATGTATGGTTTTTGCTCCGGTGGGAGGAAGAGCATGATTGAGTTTGCCCGCACCTCCATAGGCAAATGAGTGCTGAGATGGGCTGGTTAGAAGGTCCGCCTCGGTCCTCTGACACTTCAGCCCATCTGGGAAAAAGGTTGTTAGGCTCTCAAGCCCTCATCCCTTAGCCACCCCCCACTCAACCCACATGCCCCCTCATACCCCCCATGCCACCTCCATAGCCACTCACCCAGTATTCACTATGGGCAGATCCCAGGAGCTATGCGAAGATGAAAAAAATTAATTTCTAACAATCTAAGTGAGCTCTTACTCATACGGTACTTGATACCGATAAAATCTCTCATTCATGAAACCCATTCAAAAATTTTAAATCCCTTCAAGTGGTCAATCAGTTGTAAAATAAAACAAACTTCTGTTCACTAACCACATCAAAGACAGCTGACATTTCAATAGCCTCTTAAAACAATTAATCAAAATGTGAACTCAGCTCCCCACTGAGATAAGCGGGTTTTGAGCTTTTGAAACTCAGCCAAACATTCATAACAGGCTCAGCTATAATGTCAACCCTTGGAAAAATCAACAATGAAGTTTACTGAAACTGTAGGAATGGATATCTATTTTTTTTCAAAGCCACACCAGATGGCCTGTCAATCAAAGCACTCCAGCAATGGGTGTCCTCTTTTTCACTCCATCTGAAAGCTGCAGCTCATTTCTTTTTCCTTTTAAGAAGTCTGAAGATTTAAATAACTCCAGATCATGACACTTAAACAGATCTTATCCACCCTTCAAGAGTGTGTATGCCTCCTCCATAAATTCGTGACTCCCACACAGCAGGTGTAGAATAGTAAGAATGGGGTCTGTTTGAACTTAGCACTAATTGCAAATATCCCACAGTTTCGGTTTCCTGAGTGAGATTCATGCCCCTCCCCCCACCTGCAAAAATAGGAAATGCCAGAAATGGGGCAGGACTTCCGCATCTGGGTCTTGCCCATTTTTAAAGGCCTTTGGAGTCGGCCTGACTCTATGAAAATCTGGCCTTTGGTGCCCGAAATGGAAAGTATTCTAATCCCAAGCACTGACACTGCTCAACCTGAATTGCACAAAGCTCAAAGCAAATAAGACTCTTTCTGAAATTGTTGGGACTGTCCTTGTTGGTAATGAAGGTGTGGAGTCAAATTTCAATGCAGCTTGTTATGGGTGTTCTTCCAAAGGACATTTGACAAAATGCCACTCAACAGACCTGTGAGCAAAGTTAGAGCTCATGGAATAAGAGGGACAGTAGCAACATGGATATGAATTTGGCTGACAGGAAACAAACAGTAGTGGTGAATGGTTGTTTTTCAGACTGGAGGAATGTTTGTAGTGGAGTTCCCCAGGGATTGGTGTTCGGACCTCTGCTCTTCCTGATATATTTTAAAGACCTAGATCTTGATGTACAAGTGTAAAAATTTCCAGATGATATGAAACTGGAAGTATTGTGAACCATGACGAGGATAGTGTAGAACTTCAAAAGGACACAGACAGGTTGGTGGAATGGATGGACAAGTGGCAGATAAAATTTTGGGAGGAAGAACACAGAATGACAATATAAGGTATAGGGTACAATTCTAAAGGGGTGCAGGAGCGGAGAGACCTGGGTGTATATGTACATTATTCATTGAAGGTGACAGGACAGGTTGAGAACGTGGTCAATAAAGCATATGACATCCTGGGTTTATCAATTCAGGCATAGAGTACAAAACCAAGCAACTTCTGTTAAACCTGTGTAGAACACTAATTTGGCCTCAACTCGAATGCTGCGTCCAGTTCTGAGCACCACACTAGAAGAAGGATGTGAAGGCATTTGAGAGTGTGCAGAAAAGAGTCACAAGAATGGTTCCAGAGATAAGAAACTTCAGTTACATAGGAAGATCGGAGAAGTTAGGGTTGTTTTCCTTAGAAAGAAGAGCAGGTTGAGAGGAGATTTGATAGAGGCATAAAAAATCATGGGAGGTCTGGACAGAGCAGCTAGGGAGAAACTGTTCATGTTGGTGAAAAGATTGAGAGCCAGAGGGCACAGATTTAAGGTAATTGGCAAAAGAAGCAATGGTGACATTAGGAAAAACTTCTGGAATACACTGAGTGTGTGGTAGAGGCAGCATCGATTGAGGCCTTCAAAGGGGAATTGGATCATTATGTGAAAAGGAAAAAACTTGCAGGGCTATGTGGAAAAGATAGGGGAGTGGCACTGAGTGAATTGCTCCTTCAGGGGGCCAGCACAGACATGACAACCCGAATGGTTACAGCACAGAAGGAGGCCATTCTCTGAATTTTTGATTCTAGGTGCTTGTTGCTGCCCTCAGAGTAATGCAGCTGAATTCATGGGGTGGGAGTCATTTAACCACATACTCTTCAGGTCTTTGGAAATTACCACTGACCCCCTCACTGACTCCAGCTCCTGTTACACTGTTCCATCACAGGACAGTTACAGAACCAGATTAGATGCAGAGTAAAGCTCCCTCTGTACTGTCACATCAAGTACTCCCAAAGCAGGTGTAGCACAGGATAGATGCAGAGCAAAGCTCCCTCCACACTACACAGCATGCCTCACTGCACCAGTGTGACATTTTCTTATTTCCCATACTAAATGTCCTGTGGCATCTGTGTGAGATTGCAAATTGGTGAAAAATTAGTTACAGTTTTGTTCTCTGGGTCTATACTCATGAGAAACCATTGGTGGAATTTTTCATGCCCGTTGGTGGCGGGCGTGTTTGGTGCTGTAAGCGGACAATATGGCGAAAAGGCCAAAAGTCGGTTTCACAATGTATTGAAACCAGTTCACAATCGTCTGCTCTGCCCGTCAATGGCGGGCCGCGGTTCCCGCCATCGGATGTCAGGAATTTCGTTGTAATACATTTGCATACCATTATGAGCCCAGCTTGCCAAATCATCGTCCCACGCTGGATCCTCTGAGCACGTCTGCATGAGTGTTTCATAACTGTATGTAAGTGATGTGCACCTGGCGGGCTGCACTTCATTCAGGATTTCGAGGTTTGTTTGCCTACTTTGCTTCAAGCAGCACTCGCGGTTATCAGCGCCAGGCTTCACAGACAACACCACATCACTTTTAGGGGGGCTCTCGGGCAGGTCTCCACCTACCAGATCAGCCATAAGGCTTTTCAACAGCTGCAGGGCTAGGGCTTGCTTGGAGAAAGGGGAAGAAGTGGCCTCAGGCAAGGGAAAAGGCAGCAGGGGGAGGTCTGTACTGGGGAAGAGGGGTATCTCAATCCCTCTAAAAATGTGAAACATTTCAATGAGATCACCTCTCATTCTTCTAAGCTTCCTAACAGCACTGTGGGTGTGCCTACACCACATGGACTGCAGCAGTCCAAGAAGGCAGCTCACCACCACCTTCTCAAGGGCAATTAGGGATGGGCAATAAATGATGGCCCAGCCAGCGAAGCCCACATCCCGTGAATGAATTAGAAAAAATATTCTACTCAATCGTTCCTCATGTGACAGGCCTCTCATCCCAGCAAACAATCTAGAGAAATTTCATTGCACATTCTCTAAGGCAAGTATGTGTTTCCTTAGGTATGGAAACCAAAACTACACAGTATTCCAGGTGTGGTCTCATCAAAGCCCTGTACAATTGCTGGAAGACTTCCTTAATCTTGTACTCCAAACTCCTTGCAATAAAGGCTAATATACCATTTACCTTCCTAATGGTTTACTGTACCTGCACATTAACTTTATGGGCAGAATTTTTGCCTCGGCAGGCAGGCACGCGCCCAATCCCCTTAAGCATAAAATGACGCGCGTTGATGTCGGGTGAGCATCCCGACATCAACGCACAGTTGCGCGATATTTTGATCGGCAGGCATGTGCAGGAATCGGCAGCACGTCCGCCGACAATTAAAAGGCCTATTAAGACCATTAAAAAGATCATTAACTTAAATTTTTCACTGCCCATCCAACCTTACGGTTGGCGGGCAGGCGAAAAGGCCAAAGCAGCCTTTGCACTTTTTAGAAAACCTCATCCACTGACAGGATGAGGTTTCCAACAGCAAATAAAAATAAAATAAAACATTTTACATTTAATTTATAACACGTCCTTGCTCATGTGACAGAGGGGACAGGTTTTATAACATTTTTAAAATCTTTTTTTTTTGAAAACTGCTCATCTCCCTGAGGCAGCTCCGCGTGAAGTTCACACTTGCCCTCCTCCCCTGCCCGCACAGGCAGTGCTGAGCGCTGCCATTTGCGTTTCACACTGGGTGGGTCATAATTGGCCCACCCAGCGTGAAATTGTGGTCTGGCCCCGATCACGGGCGGCGGTCGGCTTCTCAACGACCCCCACCAAGCACACCCAACAAGTGCAAAATTCTGCCTTATGTTTCATGATGGTGCCATAGTGGTACTGTCACTGGGTTATCAATCCAGTGGACCAGTCTAATGCCCTGGCGACATGGGTTCAAATCACTCCATGGCAGCTGGTGTAATTTAAATTCAATGACAAAAATCTGGAATTGAAAGCTGGTTTCAGTAATGGTGATTGTGAAATTATTATTGATTGTGGTAAAAAATCTCTCTAAACACCAACATTTTATAGCTTTTCAGCATTTAAAACAGTCTTTTTTTCTTCTTCCTCCCAAAGTGAATAACGTCACATTTTCCACATATTGTATTCCATTCGCACATTCTTGCCCACTCACTTAGCCTATTGTGAGGGACCTGCTTTTTAGAAAATTGGAAGGACATTGAAATTTGGACACCCGCTCCTGAGTTGGTTTTTAAAGGTCTACAATTTTAATTCTGGGCTGTGAATAAGACATTTTTTTTCAAGAAACCACAGGTCAACAGCTAGATGTCCAGTGGGTACACGTGGTGAGAGAAGAGTTACTTTTTTTTATCTGAGTTAAAGAAGAACTGCTGTTGCCAGGCTAGAGACTCTTGCTGATTTGTTGAAAACACCTGGTCTGCGAGAAGTATTCTCTGAACATTTTATTATCTTTGAACTCAGAGTCAGAGAATGTGTGTGTACCCGGAGAGCAGGCTGCAAAGGAAGATTCTCTCTCCCTCTCCCTCCTTTGCATTACATGAGGCCCGGAGTGAGTTAACCCTCAGTCAGAAAACTCTCATCAGAAAACTCATCTGTACTAAAAAATCCGCAAGTTGTGACAAGGAAGAGTTATTAAAGACAGGTGTCACCAAGGATCCATCTGAAAGGACTTCCAGATCTACTGTGACCATACTCCAGCCTCTGCAGAGACCGTGTTTGTTTTGTCCTGTTTTGCATTTGTGTGTGAGTGTATGAGTGTTGGGATATCTGTTTTATAAAAAAGGGGAAATCATTACACTTCCAAATTACAAATTGTACGTTAACCAATTTTGCAACTTGTTTTTAAAAAAGAAGTTTGTTTTATAATAAATCAATTATTTTGTGTTTATTGGAAGAAGCCTGGTTGAAGTCTTTTTATGCTGGGTACAGCAGTATCAAAGGTAATGGTCTGGCCATTTTGGTAAGTGAATTAAAATTTTAAAACATTGTTGCAGCCTGTGGAGAAGTGGGAGAATTTTTTGTTTTGCTGATGAAAAGTGACATGTCTAAGCTATTCGTCTTGCACTCATCAGGACACTCTCAAGAATACCAATATAAAGGGGAAAACAACAATTTATACTGTATGTGAAGAGAATGCTGATTGGTTGGCAAGTGGAGAATGCTTCACTGCCAGCATTGTTTAGAATTGAAACCAGGCAGCTTGACCCTGGTTGGTCAAGGCATTGCCCTGAGGAATGAGTCAGCGAATGGCTGTCACTTATTCTGTTTAGCTGAAACAGGTGCAATGTATGGCACATGTTCTTTCTGTCTGCAAAGAACAGGGCCCTGTGTATGAATGTATATGGCTTCTAGTACACGCAAGGTGAGGGGAGGGGAGGTGGTGGCGTAATGGTATTGTCACTGGGCTAGTAATCTGAATTCAATAAAAATCTGGAATTAAAAGTCTGATGATGACCATGAAACCATTGTCGATTGTTGTAAAAGCCCATCTGGTTCACTAATGTCCTTTAGGGAAGGAAATCTGTCAGTGTTGTAGCTGTACTGGAACAGCTTAGCTAGGGACGTTTCAATTCAGTACTATTGCTGGAATATTGTCAGGGCCCATGCGCTTTTGCAGTATCCAGTGCCTTCAGCAGTTTATTGATATCAAGGGAGTGAATCGAGTTGGCTGAAGACTGGCATCTGTGATGTTGGGGACCTCCAGAGGAGGCCGAGATGGATCATCCACTCGGCACTTCTGGCTGAAAATTGTTGCGAATGCCTTATCTTTTGCACTGATGTGCTAGGCTCCCCCATCATTGAGGATGGGGATATTTGTGGAGCCTCCTCCTCCAGTGAATTCTTTAATTATCCACCACCATTCACGTGGCAAGACTGCAGACTTGCCACATCCTCCCATCACGGTCCATAACACTATCTTTACCCCTTTGCAGTCTCTGTGTCCTCCTCACAGCTTACGTTCTCACCTTGCTTTGTATCATCAGCAAATTTGGAAACATTACACTCATGCTGAGTTCCAGCTATTCTCAGTCAGCATTCTGACTCAGCCTCTGCAGTAGTCACTTTTTCCTTTATAAATCCAAGAAATACTTGCATCTTTCAGAAATCCGGAGTACTGCAAAGGGATTCACAGCCAATGAAGAACTTCTGAAGTGTAGTCAGCAAAGTCCCGCAAACATAACAAGATAAATGACCAGTTAATCTATTTGGTGACGTTGGTTGAAAGATAAATATTTGTAATTGCCGTGACCTCCTGTTGTCACCTGCCCCAGTGGCTCACCTGGCAAAGCTACTATGTAACTAAGTCACACAGGTCAGAAGTCCCAATTTAGTTTACTGGTTCCTGCTGAATTAGCTGGTCCCAACCAAAGTGGGGGTTGCTATGATCTCTTGAAGACCGATAACTTTTAAGAAGAAATACAAACTTCCAGTCAATAGCAGAAAGGATGACACAACAAGATTTCACATTTTAAGACTTTTACTGTAACAAGACAATAAGCACTGTCACTAATCACCCTCAATATAGGCAACTTATATATTAAAGCACAAAACAGAGCATTTCCCTTTCTCCTTTTAGCACAACTGAAAACACACTTCAAAGATATGTTTTACGCTGTCCTTTAAATAGGCATTCAACGCTACCAGAATTAGTCCAAGGTGATTCTTAACTCCCGAGGGTTTACTTCTGTTCTTTACCCCTCTCAGCCTGGGAACTTTTAATCTCAGAACTGTCTTTCAAGTGAAGTTTCTGCCCTGGAGATTCTTCCTCTGGCACAAGCCAGGCAAATCTATCAACCTCATTTTAACTCTTCATATGAATTCAGTCTTTTCAATTCGAGTGCAAGCTCCCATCGCATTCCTGCACAGTGTACCACATCATCTTGCTGCCTTTGCCTGCTCTCTCTCCTGGATCCTAGCAGACTAACTTGTCTGTGAGTTTCAGGGATATCTTAGAAACCCTTTCCCTCTCAAAACCCATCTCCTTGGCAATGTGAATCACATGGTCCTTGTATCCAGGTAGAAATACTGATTATCTATCCTTGAGGCCACAACTCAGAATCACAGAATCACACAGTGCAGAAGAGGCCCTTCGGCCCATTGAGTCTGCACCGACATGTGAGAAACACCTGACCTACCTACCTAATCCCATTTACCAGCACTTGGCCCATAGCCTTGAATGTTATGATATGCCAATTGCTCATCCAGGTACTTTTTAAAGGATGTGAGGCAACCCACCTCCACCACACTTCCAGGCAGCACATTCCAGACCGTCATCACCCTCTGGGTAAAAAAGCTTTTCCTCACATCCCCCCTAAACCTCCTGCTCCTCACCTTGAATTTATGCCCCCTTGTGACTGACCCTTCAACTAAGGGGAACAGCTGCTCCCTATCCACCCTGTCCATGCCCCTCATAATCTTGTACACCTCGATTAGGTCACTCCTAGTCTTCTCTGCTCCAATGAAAACAACCCAAGTCTATCCAACCTCTCTTCATAACTTAAATATTTCATCCCAGGCAACATCCTGGTGAATCTCCGCTGCACCCCCTCCAGTGCAATCACATCCTTCCTGTAATGTGGCGACCAGAACTGCACACAGTACTCCAGCTATGGCCTCACCAAGGTTCTATACAACTCCAACATGATCTCCCTACTTTTGTAATCTATGCCTCGATTGATAAAGGCAAGTGTCCCATATACCTTTATCACCACCCCACTAACATGCCCCTCCGCCTTCAGAGATCTATGGACACGCACGCCAAGGTCCCTTTGTTCCTCAGGACTTCCTAGTGCCATGCCATTCATTGAATATTTCCTTGTCAAATTACTCCTTCCAAAGTGTATCACCTCACAATTTTCAGGGTTAAATTCCATCTGCCACTTATCTGCCCATTTGACCATCCCATCTATATCTTCCTGTAGCCCAAGACGCTTAATCTCACTGTTAAACACCCGGCCAATCTTTGTGTCATCCGCAAACTTACTAATCCTACCCCCCCACATAGTCGTCTATGTCGTTTATATAAATGACGGATAATAGGGGACCCAGCACAGATCCCTGTGGTACGCCGCTGGACACTGGCTTCCAGTCACTAAAGCAGCCTTCTGTCATCACCCTCTGTCTCCTACAACTAAGCCAATTTTGAATCCACCTTATCAAATTACCCTGTATCCCATGTGCATTTGCCTTCTTTATAAGTCTCCCATGTGGGACCTTGTCAAAGGCTTTGCTGAAATCCATATAAACTACATCAACTGCACTACCCTCATCTACACACCTGGTCACCTCCTCAAAAAATTCAATCAAATTTGTTAGGAATGACCCCCCTCTGACAAAGCCATGCTAACTATCCCTGATCAAACCTTGCCTCTCCAATTGGAGATAATAGACTCTATCCTTCAGAATTTTCTCCAATAGTTTCCCTACCACTGACGTGAGACTCACTGGCCTGTAGTTCCCTGGCTTCTCTCTACAACCCTTCTTAAATAGCGGAACCACATTAGCTGTTCTCCAGTCCTCTGGCACCTCCCCCGTGGCCAGAGAGGAATTAAAAATTTGGGTCAGAACCCCTGCGATCTCATCCCTTGCCTCCCTCAGCAGTCTGGGACACAAATCATCCAGACCTGGAGATTTGTCCACTTTTAAGCCTGCCAACACCTCCAATACCTTGTCACTCCCTATATCAATGTGCTCAAGAACCTTGCAATCTCTCTCCCCGAGTTCCATACCTTCATCCTCATTCTCTTGGGTGAAGGCGGATGTGAAGTATTCGTTCAACACTCTACCGGTGTCCTCTGGCTCCACCCATTGATTGCCCCCTTGGGCCCTATTCTTTCCCTGGTTATCCTCTTTCCATTGATATACTTATAGAATATCTTGGAATTTTCCCTACTTTTACCAGCCAGAGCTTTCTCATATCCACTCTTTGCTCTCCTAATTGCTTTCTTAAGCTCCACCCTGTACTTTCTGTAGTCCACAAATGCCTCCGCTGATTTGCTTCCCTTGTATCTGATAAAAGCCTCTCTTTTCCATCTCATCATATCCTGAATATCTCTGGTCATCCATGGTTCTCTGGGCTTGTTACTCCTTCCTATCACCCTAGAGGGAACATAATGAGCCTGTACCCTCCCCATTTCCTTTTTGAACAACCCCCACTGCTCCTCGATAGATTTTCCCACAAGTAGCTGTTCCCAGTCTACCTTGGCCAGATCCTGCCTTATTTTACTAAAATCCGCTCTCCCCCAATCCAAAACATATTTTTGCAACTTGTCTATTTCTTTGCCCATAACAAACTTAAATTGTAACATGTTGTAGTCGCTATCACTAAAATGCTCCCTCCCCCACCATCACCTCAGCCACCTGTCCGGCTTCATTCCCCAGAATTAGGTCCAGCACTGTGCCGTCCCTTGTTGGACCCTCTACATATTGACCTAAAAAGTTCTCCTGTACACATTTCAAGCCACTCCATCCAAGCCCTTAACACTATGTCTATCCCAATTAATACTGGGAAAGTTGAAATCACCTAATATAATTACCCTATTGTTATTGTTTTTACACACCTCCACAAATTGTGCACATATTTGCTCCTCACTTTCCCGCTATCTGGGGTTCTATAATAAACACCTAATAATGTGGCTGCCCCTTTTTTATTCCTAAACTCTACCCACAAAGTTGCATTCGATGCCTCCTCCAAGATATCATCTCTCCTTACTGCAGTAACTGATTCCTTAACTAATAATGCAATGCTTCCTCCTCTTTTACCCCCTCCCCTGTCTTGCCTGAAGATTCTATATCCCAGAATGTTGAGCTGCCAATCCTGCCCCTCCCTCAACCACGTCTCAGTGATGGCTACTATATCACAATTCCACGTGTCAATCCTCACCCTTAACTCATCCATTTTACGTGTAATACTCCTGGCATTAAAGTAGAGGCCATCCAGCCTTGCCTTACTCCCTTGAAACCTAATGCAGCTGTACTCCCTCTGACTTGATTGTTTTACTGTATTATGATGTGTCCCTATTCTGCTAACATTCTGTGTCCGCTCTCCCTGTCGAATTAGTTTAAACTCCTCCCAACAGCACAAACAAACCCACCCACAAGGATGTTAGTCCCGCTCTGGTTGAGATGTAGACCGTCCTGCTTGTACAGGTCTCACCTTCCCCTCATCTTGAAAGTAATTTGACAGTTTAAAGCACAACTGTTTACAACGCAACATTCTCAGCACTTTTCTGGGACTTTGGACACTCAGTGCTATCCACTTTAAGCACACAGGCTGCTACCATTATTTCCAAGTGTAAACACCTTGCACCTTCTTCCCAGTAAAACAATCTGGGCCCCTTGTATACTTTAACAATCAAATCATCCAGGCTTGCTGTCAGGCAGACTTCAGAACAGGTCACATGACCCCCTTCATTTTACCTTCAATTAAAGACACATTCCCAAAACATAACAATCTTATAAACATCATAATTGTAACAGCGTAGAAAGACCTACAATACGGCATAGCACCCAGGTTAGAGAGAGATAAAACAACCAACATTCCCTCTTCTGGTCACTATCCATCGACTCTTCCCTGTAAACTGCACATGACAAGGTCAGTCGTGATGACCCTCACAGTCAGACAGTCTGTTGAGGAGTTATTTTCCATGGTCCCTGACCTTTGTGTGTCTGCCAGTCCCCAGGGGTGCCAGGGAGAAGAAATGGGAGATCCCTAGTGCCTTGGTCTCTTCCCTGTTCACGTGACAATTGAGAGCAGGAGCATTTAAATGGGATGCATATGATGTGACACCATACCACCCTCCCACAGTCATTTTCAACAAATCTGAATGCCAACCATGCCAACTAGAGGTGGTATTGTTGCTCCTTCAGATCTCCTTGTCAGTCTGTTAACCAGCCTGCAAATTTTTCCAAAATGAAAACTGCAACAAGCACAAACTGACGAGCAACCCTGAGACCCTTGTATTTGGCCCTGAGTCATAAAATGGAGAGCAATCTTGGAATAGCTTTGGATTAATTGCTGCATTGATAATGGAAACAACATAAAAGAATATTATCAGGAAGATCAACACTAACCTGCAAATCAAGGGTCAAGTTCATCTGTGACAAGACCAGCAGCAGCGACAGGAATGGTTCTGCGGGAATAGAAACAGGCGGAACGGTGAAAATGGAACGGAACTGGATCAGACCCAGTACTAAGAGGTCTCTAAGCCAGGGACTGGCTTTGCCATTAGGTAAGCTTCCCACTTGCATGACCTCCCAGTGGGAAGCGCACAATGGAAATCTTTACCTTATGTAAGAAATGTATTGTTCTCAGAGTGGGCATTTGCAATCATTACAAACTGGGAGGTTCACTATTTGCTCCAGCCTATCAGTGACGAATGAAACCCGATTGCAGGTCAGGCCATTTATGTTTCTCATAAAGCACCAAGATTTTGGGAAGCAGCTATTAAATTAGGAGGAATTCCTTGGACCTTCATCGCCATTGAAGGAAAATATGAGTGCTGGCTGTTCTTTCAAGTGACCTTTTACCATCAACCCTCTATCACTTTATCCTATAAACTTCTCACTCCATCCATAAAGTCCTCACCCATTCCATAAACCCTTCATCTTATAAGCCCTTCACCCCCTCCCATAAACCTCTCACAACATCCCATAACCCCCCTCCGCCCACCACCATGCAAGCCCAAACAGACCAAGACCTGGAGAAAACCCGCTTCCGAAGAATGCCAGACTGCTGGATTACTTACCTGCAAAACACTCGTTAGCCAGGACCGAGCTCTCAGGGTCATACCACTGCAACAAGAAAAGGGCAGGGATCAACCGCAGTTTGGTTTAGGGCAACCACCCACTGACTCATGACCTTGCAAGCCACTCAATTACATCAAATCGTTACAGAAAAGTTAAATAGGAATAAAACAGGATGGATCACTTGGCATTAATCTAGGCACCAGAAACAACTAATTAACCCTGCAAGTACTCTTACTGACATCTGGAGATTTGTGCCAAAGTCGGGCCCGGCAAAGTCATACTTACGGAATTATAGCTTACAGCCAATGTTCCAGACACGTCTGTCACCATCCCTGGATATGTTCTGCCATGTGAAATCAATAAAATTGGCTGAAGACTGGCATTTGTGATACTGAAGACCTCAGGAGAAGGCTAAGGTGGATCATCCATTCATTACTTTGGGCTGAAACTGGTTGCAAATGCTTCAGCTTTGCTTTTGCAGTGATGTGCTGGGATCATGCATTATTGAGGATGCGGACGTACAGTAAGCCTCCTCTCCTGTTGTTTAAATGTTCACCACCATTCATGGCTGGATGTGACAAGACTGCAAAATTTTAATCTGATCTGTTTATGAGTTGCTTATCTCTATCTATAATATGTTGTTTCTGCTGTTGAGCTTGTTTGTAGTCATGTCATAGAGTCATAGAGTTATACAGCACAGAAACAGGCCCCTCAGTCCATTGTGTCCGTGCCGGCCATCAAGCACCTATATATTCTAACCCCATTTTCCAGCACTTGGCCCACAGCCCTGTATGCTATGACGTTTTAAGTGCTCATTTAAATACTTCTGAAATGTTGTGAGGGTTCCTGCATCTACCAACCCCTCAAGCAGTGTGTCCAGATTCCAACCACCCTCTGGGTTAAAAAATTTTTCCTCAAATCCCCTCTAAACCTCCTGCCCCCTACCTTAAATCTATGCCCCCTGGTTATTGACACCTCCGCTAAGGGGAAACATTTCTTCCTATCTACCCTACCTATGCCCTTCATAATTTTGTATACCTCTATCCGGTTCCCCCTCAGCCTTCTCTGCTTTAAGGAAAACAACCCTAGCCTATCCAGTCTCTCTTCATAGCTCTCTTTATAGTCTGTTGGCCAGAGTTGAAAGCCCTCTAGGTAAGGTCTAACTGACTGACTGTTATACCTCAGCTTTCCCACAGGAGTGCCCAGCAGAAACCCAGCACTTCACCACAAGCACATATTATTATTATCTCGATTGAGACTAGTAACTTTGTTTTTAAAAGGAGGAATCAGAAATCCCAGTTATTTACCGAAAGAATGAAGCCACAAGATTCCATGGTTTAAAACAAAATAACTTTTACTATACAACAGTCAAACAAAGCAAACACTAAATGCTGTCTTGGATAACCAACTATGCTCTAAAATTCAGACTCAACAGAAGATAAACAATTGTGGTCAATTATATGTTAAATGGTAGATACAATTAAGACAGATCTTACGAACTACTCAGGAGTCAATCTCCTGCTATCCATGCTAATATGTTACCTCCTATATGAGCTTTGATTTTCCACAATAACCTGAGATGTGGCACCTTATCAAAAGCTTTCTGGAAGTCCAAGTACAGCACGCCTACAGGCTCCCCTTTATCCACAGCACATGTTACTCCTTCAAAGAACTCCAATAAATTGGTTAAGCACGATTTCCCTTTCACAAAACCATGGAAACTCTTCCCGATTACCTTGAGAGTCCAATTTACCTTGGTTTTTCTAAGTACCCAGCTATGACCTCCTTAATGATCAATTCTAACATCTTCCCCATGACAGACGTCAAGCTAACTGGCCTAGAGTTTCCTGTTTTATGCCTCCCTCCCTTTTGGAATAGAGGGGTTATATTTGCTACTTTCCAATAGGCCGCAACCATTCCAGAATCTAGTGAATTTTGGAAAATTAACACCAGTGCATCTACTACTTCATAAGCAACCTCTTTAATGACTCTAGAATGAAGTCCATCAGGACCCGGAGACCTGTCAGCCCGCAGCTCCATCAGTTTACTCAGTATTGCTTCCCTAGTGATTGCAATTTCACCTAGTTGCCATCTCCCCTTCCACCTCCTGATTTACAGCGATTACTGGAATGTTTTTTGTATCCTCTAGAATGAAGACACAAGCAAAATATTTGTTCATTTCATCCGCCATTTCCTACTATTAACTATTTAAATATCTATTTACTTCCCATTCTCACTCTCTAGAGGATGAACACTCACTTTACCTATGCTTTTCCTGTTTAAATACCTGTGTAAACATTTTTACATTTCTAGCTAGCTTCCTTTCATATTCTAATTTCTTTCTCCTCATTAATCTTTTAGTCATTCTCTGCCGTTCTTTATATTCTGACCAATCATCTGACCTGCCACTTATCTTCACGCAGTGATATGCTTTTTCCTTCAGTCTGATGCTTTTCTTAACTTCTTTAGTTAACCACAGATGGTGGGTCCTCCCTTTAGAATTTTTCTTTATAGTAGGAATATACTTATTCTGAAATATCCCCTTAAATGTCTGCCACTGCTTCTCTATTGATCCTAGACTAGTATGCCAGATCACGTCAGCTAGCTCAGCTTTCATGCCAACATAGTTGCCCTTATTTAAGTTTAAAATACTAGTCTTAGAACCACTCTTCTCCTTTTCAAACTGGATGTAAAATTCAAATATTGTGGTCGCTAATACCTAGGGGTGCGTTCACTATGAGGTCATTAATTAATCTTGTCACATTACACACTACCAAATCTAATATAACCTGCTCTCTGCTTGGTTCCAGAAAACGCTGTTCTAACAAACTATCTATAAAGTATTCTATGAACTCCTCATCCAGGCTACTACTGCCAATCTGATTTTTCCAGTTTATATGTAGATTAAAGTCACCCATAATTATTGCTGTCCTTTTATCAAAAGCACCCAATATTTCTTCTTGTATACTTTGTCCAACATTGTGGTTACTGTTAGGGGGGGCTATAGACCACTCCCGCTAGTGACTTCTTTCCCCTACTGTTCCTCATCTCCACCCAAACCAATTCTACATCCTAATCTCCTGAACCAAGGTCATATCTAACTATTGCACAAATACCATCCTTGATCAACAGTGCTACCCCTCCACCTTTACCTAGCTTCCTATTCTTCTTGAAAATCATATACCCCTCAATATTCAGAACCCAATTCATGTCATCCTGCAGTCATCTCCATAATGGCTATCAGATCATATTTATTTACTTCAATATGTGCTATGAATTCAAAAACCTGTCTATGTCCTTTTGAACTTCTACACTATCCTGCTCATAGCTCACCATACTTCTAAGTTTTGTACTATCTGCAAATTTTGACATTGTGTCCTGTACACCAAGGTTTAGGTGATTAATATATATCGGGAAGATGGTCCTGTACACCACATCAACAGCATTACCCTCACCAACCTTCTAGGATCTCTTCCCCTCACTACCCTTTACATCACTACTATTACAGTCTATATTCAAATAATTAAAGTCCCCCATTATATCTACTTCATAATTCTCACAATTCTCTGTAGTTTCCTTGCAAATTTGTTTCTCTACATCTTTCTCCCTAGTTAAATATCATAACATATAAAATCACAAGAAATAGGTGCAGGAGTAGACATTCAGCACCTCGAGCCTGCTCCACCATTCATTAAGATCTTGGCTGACCTGATTGTGGCCTTAACTCCACTTATCTGTCTGCCCCCCATAACCCTTGACTCCCTTGACAATCAAAACCTGTCTAACTCAGCTTTGAATATATTCAAAGGCCCAGACTCCATTGCTCTTTTGTGAAAGAGAATTCCCTCTGAGAAATGAAATTCCTCCTTATCTCCATCTTAAATGGGAGACCCCTTATTTTGAAACTATGTTCCCTAGTTCTACATTATCCCACGAGAGCTCTGAAAAAGAGTCGTGCAGGTTCAAAATATTAACTTTGTTGTAGCTTCACTGTGGTAGTACTTACGTTTTTAGGTACACTTGTTGCTGCTCCTGTAGTGCTGTGCTCGACTCCTCACTTAACCAGGGTTGGTCCCCTGGCTTGATAGTAATGGTAGAGTGAGGGATATGCAGGGCCATGAGGTTACAGATTGTGGTGGAATACAATTCTGCTATGGCTGATAGCCCAAGCACCTCATGGGTGCTCAGTTTTGAGCTATTAAAGCTGTTGTTAATCTATCCCATTTAGCATGTTGATAATGCCACAGATGATGGACGGTGTCTTCAGTGTGAAGATGGGACTTTGTTTCCACAAGGACCACAAGGTGGTCACTCCTACAATACAGTCATGGACAGATGCACCTGCGACAGTTAGATTAGTGAGGACAAGGTCAAGTAGGTTTTTCCCTCTTATTGGGTCTCTAACCATCTGCCGCAGGCCCAGATTGGCAGATGCATCCTTCAGGGCGTCAGAATAGGAAGATAGGAACATAGGAACAGGAGTAGGCCATTCAGCCCGTCAAGCCTGCGCTGCCATTCAATTAGATCATGGCTGATCATCTACCTCACTGCCACTTTCCCGCACTACCTCGATATCCTTTGATGTCATTAGTTTCCAAAAATCTACTGATTGGGCTTCCACAGCCCTCTGGGGTAGAAAATTCCAAAGATTCACCACCCTCTGAGTGAAGAAATTCCTCCTCATCTTAGACTTAAATGGCCTATCCCTTATCCTGAGGAAATGTCTCCTGGTTTTGAACTCACCAGCCAGGGGAAACATCGTATTTACATCCACCCTGTCACGCCCTGTATGAATTCTGTAAGTTGCAATGAGGTCACCCCTCATTCTTCGAAACTCTAAGGAATACAGACCCAGTCTCCCCAATCTCGCCTCAGAAGACCATCCTGCCATCCCAGGGAATAAGCTGGTGAACCTCTGTTGCACTCCCTCTATGGCAAGTATATCCTTCCTTAGATAAGGGGACCAAAATTGTACACAACACTCCAGGTGAGGTCCCACCAAGACCCTATACAGTTGCAGTAAGACATCTTTACTCTTGTACTCAAATCCCCTTGCGATGAAGGCCAACATATCATTTGCCTTCCTAATTGCTTGTAGAACTGCACATTAACTTTTAATGACTATGAACAAAGACACCCAAGGTCCCTTTGGACACCCACACTTCCCAACCTCTCACCATTTAAGAAATATTCTGCCTTTCTGTTCTTACTACCAAAGTGAATAACTTCACACTTATTCACATCATATTCCATCTGCCATATTCTAGCCCATTCACTTAGCATGTCCAAGTCCTCTTGAAGCCTCCTTGCATCCTCCTCACAACTTATGTTCCCACCCACTTTGGTGTCATCAGGAAATTTGGAAATATTGAAATTGGTCCCCACATCCAAATTATTTATATATATTATGAACAGCTGTGGACCTAGCACTGATCCTTGAAGTACCCCGCTAGTAAGAGCCTGCCATCCTAAGAATGATCTGCTTATTCCTACTCTCTGCTTTCTGTCTGTTAACCAATTCTCAATCCATACTAATATATTTCCCCCAATCCCATGCGCTCTAATATTATTTACTAACCTCCTGTGTGAGACCTTATCAAAAACCTTCTGAAAATCCAAATTCATCACATCCACTGGTTCTCCTTTATCAATGTTACAAGTAATACCCTCAAAAAACTCCAACAAGTTTTTCAAACATGATCAATGCATCAGAATTTGTTGCTAAAATAATGCCAAGTTGAATGTGCACACCATTACCAATGTGTAAATCATACAGAAAATTGTGACGAGAAACCAATACCCTGGGAGTTATGAATCACCCATACATTGTTGGATGATTTTGTCATTCTTGCATACAAACTTAGTTTTCAAAGGAACATTCAATAACTTTCACCTGGGAAACAACACATTGAAATATGTCCTCTAGCTCTTTCTAATAACTGAGAGAAAACAACTGAGCAAAAACGTCTTGGAGCCAAAGGAAAATCCTCCATCGGTACAGCTGAGTATTGATGTGCCCTGGGTAATTAGATACTGTCATGAACGTTTTGATCATAGAAAATGGTTCATCTTCAAGGATGAAGAACATTCTGGAAGAATTTGTGTTTTTAAAAGACACTGTCCCTTAAAAGGTTAAGGCAGAGATTCTGATTGCTGCTATTCCTGGGAAAAAAACAGCATTTTACCAGAAAAGGTAAGTAAGCAATTTTAAAGGAGCTGGAAACCTCTTGACCCAGGTGGACTACAAAAGGGGTCACATAGTGGTTAATGGTTTTGAAAAAAAACACATGCCTGGAAAACTGTTTAAAAGCTGGTTTTGGTTTTGCTTTGAGAGAAAAGACAGATAAAAGGCTTGTGTAAAGAAGACCATGGTTCTTTACAGTCCAGAGCCAGACCACAGTTGGAAGTGAATAGATGCTGCTCCTAAGTTGCTCTACGTGGTGGAATTGAGTATCTGCAAATGTTCCTCGAGTCTGCCTGAAAAGCAGTGCAAGGGACATCAATTGTTTCATAGACCAGTGCTGAGAGACCAACCATATAACTGAGACACCATTTCAAGGACTCCACCATCTACCCTTTTCCCTTGAGCCACTGACTTTTAAGCTTTTGGCAGAAGAAACCTGGGCATTGAGTAGTTGTTCTGAGATTAATAAGTAAAGCATACATTTGGCCGTATAGCTAATTGGAAAAATTATCTAAATATATGTAGTGACCCGTGAAGTGGTGGAACTAGATACAGACAGTGCGCTCCCCCATCTGGATCATAACAATACATGGAGAAATCCAAATTTTCATATCAGTGAACAAAAGGTTCAAGAATTGGCTCTTGGGAAGAGTTAAGGGCTTCAAATTAATTTTATAATTAAGCTATTAAAAGTCACAGAAGGCAATTCAATAGATAAACTTAATTATATTACATAATTTATTTTGTTTAAACCATACATTTGAACATTAGAAATTTCAGTCATTGAGAGTAAAATGGCCAATAAAAGATTTTAGAAAGTATTTTGACCAATTTGTGGAAACTTGGTGGGTAGATTGTGCAATTCCAGGTTCACAAAAGCTAAACAGGATGTTTCCATTATAAAAGCTGACTTAGGAAAGAAAGGAAAGGAATGAAAGAATTTGCATAAATATAGCGTCATTCATATCCACTTTAAAAAAAGTGGCTAGTGAGATAGCTGATGCGTTGGTTTTAATTTTCTAAAATTCCCTAGATTTGGGGAAAGTTGCATTAGATTGGAAAATAGTGAATGTAACTCCTTTACTTAAAAAGGGAGGGAGACAGGAAGCTGGAAACTGCAGGCCAGTTATTTTAACATCTGTCAGAAGGAAAATGTTAGCAGCTATTAGTAAAGACATCATAGCAGGGCCCTTGGAAAAATTCAGGGTAATCAGGCAGCGTCAACATGACTTTGTGAAAGGAAAATCATGTTTAACCAATTTATTGGAATTCTTTGAAGAAGTAACATATACTGTGGCTAAAGGGGAACCGGTGGATGTACTGTATTTAGATTTCCAGAAGGCATTTGATAAGGTGCCACATCAAAGGTTATTGTGAAAAATAATATCTCATGGTATAGGGGGTAATATGTTGACATGGGTAGAAGATGAGCTCGCTAACAGGAAACAGAGAGTTGGCATAAATGGGTCTTTTTCTGGTTGACAAGATGTAATGAGCGATGTGCCACAGGGGTCAGTGCCGGGGCCTCAACCTTTTACAATTTATATAAATGACTTGGATGAAAGGACTGAAGGTACAGTTGCTAAATTTGCTGATGACATAAAACTAGGTAGGATAGTAAGATGTGAAGAGTGCACAAGGAGGCTACAAAAGGATATAGATAGGTTAAGTGAGTGGGCAAAGATCTGGCAAATGGAGTATAATATGGGAAAGTGTGAAATTGTCCATTTTGGCAGGAAAAATGAAAAAGAAGCATATTATCTAAATGGTGAGAGACTGCAGAGCTTTGAGCTGCAGAGGGATCTAGGTGTCCTAATGCATGAATTGCAAAAGACTAATATGCAGGTACAGCAAGTAATTAGGAAAGCGCTTAGTGGCAGGAGGCAGAGGGTGATGGTCAAAGGTTGTTTTTGTGACTGGAAGCCTGTGTCCAGTGGCATACCGCAGAGCTCAGTGCTGGGTCCCTTGCTGTTTATAGTGTACATTAATGATTTAGACATGAATGTAGGAGGTATGATCAGTAGGTTCGCAGATGACACGAAAATTGGTGGCATGATAAATAGCGAAGAGGAAAGCCTTAGACTACAGGATGATCTAGACGGGCTGGTCAGTTGGGCAGAACAGTGGCAAATGGAATTTAATCCTGAAAAGTGTGAAGTGATGCATTTTGGGTGGACTACCAAGGCAAGGGAGTACATGACAAATGGTAGGACTCTCAGCAGTACAGAGGGTCAGAGGGAACTGGGTGTGCATGTCCACAGATCCTTGAAGGCAGCAGGGCAGGTAGATAAGGTAGTTAAACGGCATATGGGATACTTGCCTTTATTAGTCGAGGCATTGAATACAAGGGCAGGGAGGTTATGATGGAGTTGCATAAAATGTTAATTAGGCCACATCTGAAGTACTGTGTGCAGTTCTGGTCGCCACACTATAAGAAGGATGTGATTGCACTAGAGAGGGTGCAGAGGAGATTCACCAGGATGTTGCCTGGGCTGGAACGTTTCAGCAATGAAGAGAGACAAGATAGGCTGGGGTTGTTTTCCTTAGAGCAGAGAAGGCTGAGGGGGGACCTGATCAACGTGTATAAAATTATGAGGGGCATAGATAGGGTAGAAAGGAAGAAATGTTTCCCCTTTGTGGAGGGGTCAATAACCTGGGGAATAGATTTAAGGTAAGGTGCAGAACGTTTAGAGGGGATTTGAGGAAAACATTTTTCACCCAGAGGATGGGGGGTATATAGAACTCACTGCCTGAAAGGGTGGTAGAGGCGGGAACCCTCACAACATTTAATAAGTATTTAGATGAACACTTGAAATGCCATAGCACACAGGGCTACGGGCCAAGTGCTGGAAAATGGGATTAGAGTAGATAGGGGCTTGATGACCGGCGCGGACACGATGGGCCGAAGGGCCTCTTTCTGTGATGTAAAACTCTATGACTCTAATAGAATGTTCTCACTTATTGTGAAGGGAATTGAATACAAAAGTAGGGAAGTTATGCTTCAGTTATACAGGGATTGGTGAGACCACATCTGGAGTACTGTGACACAGTCAGCTGGGTCAGTGATATTGCTACCGAGGCACACTTGGGATGGGCATTTAAGTTCCTCACCTAGAGAACATTCTGTGCCCTTGATACCCTCAGTGCTTCTTCTAAGTGGTTTTCAACATGGAGGAGTACTGATTCATCAGCTGAGGAAGGGCAGTAGACAGTAATCAGCAGGAGGTTTCCTTTCCCATATTTGACCTGATGGTCATGAGGTCCAGAATCAATGTTGTGGGACAGAATATACTCAGGAATGGTGATGGATAAGTCTGGGACAATGGCTGCAAGGTACGATTCGGTGAATATGACTATGTCAGGCTGTTGCTTGGCTCATCTGTGGGATTGCTCTCCCCATTTTGGCTCAAGCTCCCAGATGTTAGTATGGCTTTACAGGGGCGACTGAGCAGGTTCTGCCTTTATCATTTCCAGTGCCGAGGTCAATGCCAGATGGTCCATCCTGTTTCATTCTTCTTTGACTTTTCTGAAGCATTTTGGTACAACTAAGTGGCTTCCAAGGTCTTTCAGATGGCAATTAAGAGTCAACCACGTTGTGTGGGTCTGGGATCACATGCAGGCCACAATGGATAAGGATGGTAGATTTCTTTCTTTGGGGAACATTAATGAACCAGATGGGTTTTTACAACAATCTGGCAGTATCATGATCATCATAATTGAGACTAGCTTTTATTAAATTCCGGTTTTATTAATTAAATTTAAATTCCCCTGGTATTGTGGTGTTTGAACTCATGTCTCCAGAGCATTAGTCCTAGCCTCTGAATTGTAAGTCCAGTAACATGACCACTATGCTACTGTCTCCTCATCTAAATGATGTCATCTTTGCTAGTGAAGCACTCCCTCAGTATTGCACAGGAGCATTAGCTATGATTTTTGTGCTCAAGTCCTGGAGTGGGCCTTGAACCCACAACTGCCTGACCTAGAGGAGAGAGTGCTACTAACTGAGCCACGGCTAACACCGGAAGATGGGGGGGGCGGGGGTGATGTGTGAGACAGGATGAAGGTATGTACGAGGGAGCAGTGGAGCCACACCTGAAGAAAGGCAGAATGATACGTGAGGAGGGGATGATACAGGGTTTGAGTAAAGGATGAAGAGATGTGTGAGAAATCATGCAGTGAGGAGTAATGGGTACTGTTACCTCTAATAATCTTGGTGTGTGGCGAAGATGCTGCACTGTAATTGCCAGGGTCTTTTGATTCAGGGCCTGTCGGATATAATGCCGCCCCCGACCTTGTGCTGTCAGCAACTTTTTGCAGGTGATGGTTTTCTCCAAGGCCACTGAGAGTGGAGTCAACCTGAGAAAATAGGAAGGCACCACAATAATTTATGCATAAAGACTACAGCAGCTACAGGGAAGGGCAAACTTGCGGTTAAACTCAAATATCCAAAAGTTGCTGTTCGATTTACGTTGCTCCACCATAATGCTTTGCAAAAGTGGTATCTCTATATCTGCCTCATGACAGAAAGTCATTAGCTGGAATTTTCTGGCCCCGTTGGCATTGGGTGTCATGGCGGGCGGGGAGGGACAATATGGCGAGAAGGCCAAAAATCGGTTTTATGCCATCGTGAAACCAGTTTGTGATCGTCTGCTCTAGCTGTCAATGGCGGTCCGTGTTTCCCACCGCTGCACGTCAGGACATCATTTCAATACACTTGCATCTGATAAGCTCTGCTCACCAGAGTCATACCCCCACATCAAATTTACCAGCCACGTGACTTCAGAACGGAGTGCTTCATAACTGCCTTTATAAGGCGTGCACCAGGTGACCTGAACTTCGAGGGGAACTCAGAGGTGAGTGCACACAACCTTGCACAGCGCTCGCAAGCATTGCCCACAGGGAAGAGGCGCATTCACGGGGACACAGGCAAGTTGCTTTTTCCCAGCTGTCTAGTGTGGGTCAGACCAGGGGGCAAGGCAGCACAGACAGCCTGAAGGAAATACTCAAGCACATGCCGTGGGGGGGTGAGGGAAGCGGCCACAGACTTGGAAAAGCTTGCCAAAAGTGAGCATTCTTCTGCAGCTGAGACTGTGCAGCTGCAGCTCCATTCACATACTTGGAGTTGGGCCTCTGAAGCTTTTCTCTCCACTCAAGCAACGCAAAAGAATGAAAGTACCACTAAATGCTCCAGAGCTTTTCACCCCTCGAGCGCAGACTGCAAATTAATGTGTGTTTTATTGGACAGCAGGGCAATTGGCCAACTGGGCAAGTTGTACCATCCTCTTGCAAAAGGTGACCATGGCACAGTCACAGCCCCTTGCAATGTCTTTATTAAGGTGTGGACCAGTATCCTTTATGGTTCAAACTAACAGTGCAGCCTTGCAATGCAGGTTAGGAGAATGCCTGCACCTGAGCTGAGAGCACAGCATGCAGTCAAATGGCGAAGCTGCTGCCAATCGGTCAAGTGGAGTGGGGCAGAGGTGGGTGGGGTTTCGGACAGCCAATGACTGCACTACACACTGGCCATCCAAGTGGTGGCCAGCACTCTCCTGCATGCACGAAGGAGCTTGTAGACTTAACCAAGAAAAGTTCTTAGTACGCCCATGCTAACCCACATGTCTCTCTCTTTGATCCTGCAGGAAGAGAACATTAGGATCATGGAGCCTGGTGATTTAGCGGTATGCCTAATAGCTTACAGAGACCAGAAAAGAAGAAGAGCGCGGCGGAGGTGCCTGGCTCAGCAAAGGGAGAAGCACCTCCCTCAAGATGAAGAGGCAGCAGGGCCTGCTGTGCACGCAGCTGAAGATCTACAACGAGCCGTCACTCGTAGGTGCCTCGCTAGGCCCAGGGTCCATAGGCGCCGCTTGTCATTCCTGCAGATGGCTGAGAACCAGTGTCGCCGAAGACTGCACATGTCTAGGGAACTGGTCAATCACATATGCCACTTGCTGCAGGATTTGGCACCACAGAGACATGGAGGGCATCCACTGCCAGTGGCCGTGAAAGTGGCTGCGGCGCTCAATTTTTACACCAGTGGCTCCTTCCAGGGCTCCACAGGTGACCTCTGTGGGACCTCGCAAGCCTCCACCCACAAACTGTATCCAAGAGGTCACGGACGTCATCTTCACGAAGGCACAAAACTTTGTGCATTTCGCCCAGGATCAGGAAAGCCAGGAAGCAAGCGCGCTGGGATTTGCGCAGATCTCAGGTTTTCCAGAGGAGCAGGATACCATCGGCTGCACTCACATGGCGCTTAGATCTCCGTGGCAACAAGCAGTCAACTATGTCAACCACAAGAGCTTCCACTTGCTGAATGTTTGGCTGGTCTGCAACCACCCACAAACACATCATGCAGATCTGTGCACAATTCCAAGGGAGCATCCACAACTCCTATATCCCTTGCCGGTCTCAGATCCCTGACATCTTCAAGGGTCCAGAGAGGCTGCAGGGTTGGCTCCTTGGGGACAAGGGCTACCCACAGAGGATATGGCCTATGCGGTGACCTCAGACCGCAGCAGAGCGACGGTACAATGAAGCTCATGCTGCGACCCGGACTTTGGTGGAGCAAACGATAGGCATTTTGAAAATGAGGTTCCGGTGCCTTGACTGCTCCAGTAGAGCACAGCAATACAGTCCACAGAGGGTGTTGCGCATCATCATTGCTTGCTGCGTGCTACACAATCTGGTGCTGCAAAGGGGGAGGATCTGGCTGAGAAGGAGATGGAAGAGCTGCACAAATCCTCCGATAAGGAGGATGTTGAAGGTGATGATGTGGTTAGGTCCTCGAAGGCGAGGATGCTGGCGATGAGGCCATCGCACTGGCCAGACGAGGCAGGCGCACTCGGGAGGCCCTCGTAGCCACAAGATTCATGGAGGGTGATGACGAGATGCAGTGAGGACAGTCCTGACATCTTCATCTTGCATCTGTGAACGTCTGACTCCTGTGTGGCTGATGGCAGCGCACATACCCTCAGTGTTCAGGCTCATGTCATGGAGATGCAGTGGAGGCCCTAATAGTCGCTAGATTCCAGAAGGATGATGACGACATGCAGTGAGGACACTCCATAAATCTTCACAATGCTTCTGTGAATGTCTGACTCCTGCTGAGGGCAGCTTGCTTGTGCTCTGTGATCGGGGCCATATTATGGAGACGCAGCTGTGAAATTTTAAATGCACCTGATCCTTTGTCAGTCTTCAGCACCTGACCCCTTCAGGAGCACAATGTCACTCGTCACAGATGCTGAAGAGATGGGGGCCAGCCCTACCTCAAAGGTGTTGAGAGCACACAGAGAGAATGTCATAACTCTGACGTTTGCCCATGACATTCTGGCAGCAATGACAAGCACCGTTGAGGTGCTGGTATCACTAGTGTGTCCAGTGAGTGTGAAGCCGGACCATCACTTTAGTCTGAAGATTACACACTGCACAGGGAAGAGGCCCTGGACTGTGACACCTGCCTTTATCTTGTGCAGGAACCAAGGTTTCACATCTTAGTGACACGAACACTGCTCATCATAACAAGGAGACATTCTTGGGGGTTTATTTACAATAGTGAACATTGAGTACAAGTGATTAACACCCGTGCACAGGCTGTGCAACGACATCTTAACCTTTAGAACCTTGCCGCTACATCTTGGTGCTCCCCCGACATTCACAGCAGAGGTGGAGGAAGCCTGCTGATTGCTACACCATGTCTGTGATGACCTTGACAGGTGTCCTCTGGAGGGATGAGACCTGGAAGGTCCCGACCTGCTTTCGGGGTCCTGCTGTGTGGCAGTGGCACCCTCCTCAGCCTGTGGAGCTGGAGCTGCTGGGGTCACAGGAAGAGGGGAGTCAGGTGGGTTGGAGATTCCTGGAGTCACCAGGGTGGATGGTCCCGGTGTGTGCTCCTGCTGATCCTCCTCCCTATGGGTGCCTGAAGGTTCCTGGCTGACTCCTTGAGGAGAAGGAGAAGCTGGAGTGAGATTGAGCTGCCCTGCACCCCTCTTACGATGACACTGTTGATGGCCAACTATGGCGTCAGCGATGGAGTTCAGCTCGCACAGCAGTGCAGGACTGATATCCTGGACCAAGGTCTCCAAGGCAGCCACCATCCCACCAGTATTGACCTCCATGTGTTGGCATGCCGGTGCTATCTCCTCAGAGTGAAGGCAGACAGACTCCTCCATCGTGCCTTGCAATCTGAGGAGTGCATAGGACATCCCTTCCTGATGTTGCTTTTGCAGTTCCAGCAACTGAGGTATGACCCAAGTCCAGAGGCTCCTCATCTAACTCGGACTCAGCAGATTTCTGGCCTCCTGCAGTCGTCAAGTGCTGGAAACCTGGGAAGTCCCTGCCGCTGCCTACTGTGGATCAGGCAGTGCGATGTGCTCACCAGATTGTGATCCCGAGGCTACTCTGGAACTAGGCCCCACCGAGATGTATGTCTCTGCACTGGTGGAGGGTGTGGGTGAACACTGTGATGGGTCTTCAATTAGGGTGTCATCAGATTCTTCTTCTGGGGTATCTTCAGAGCTTGCGTCGAGGGCCTGGGTCATAGACCCCCTCAGCTGCTTCCCAGACGTGCCTGCGAAAGCAAGGAGAGATAATTAGTGCATGGCAGGGACTACGGAACTCATTCACATCGTGGTTGCACTGCTGGATCCTCACTTGGTTGAGCACCACTGACCTCACTGTCAGCATTGGAACAGTCCAGATCGTCCCCAACCAACTGGATGACTCTAGTTTCAAAGTTTGTGAGGACCTTGATGTCAGGCATTCCTCCATCAGTCTGCGACCTCTCCCTTTTGCTGTGTGCCATCTTGTCCTGCATGAATACAAATGGAGAGAGTGTAAGCAGGGTGCCTGCCAGGCCAGGTGAGAAGGATGCCTGGCATGTGTGGTTGGTGAGTGGTGTCACGGATGGGATGAGGGCATGATCCGCAGGGCAGATGAAGGTGTGCGTGAGAGAGTGAATGGTGATGTCCCTTGAACTGGCAGTGAGTGAAATCCATATGGGTGTGTGATGGGTTTGTGAATGTGTGAGTTGAGAGTGATGAGAAGAGTGACTTACCCTAGCCGAACGGAGGAGATCATTCATCCTCTTTCGGCACTGGGTGGCTGTCCTCTTTTGCAGGGCATTGGCGCTGACTACTGCTGCCACTGCCTCCCATGCTGGATTGGTGACCTTGCTTGCTGGTCTCACCCAGAGCAGGGTTAGAGGACTTCACGGCGGACCTCCACTGCATCCAGTAGGCGGCCGAGGGAGGCATCACTAAATTTGGGGGCAGCATGTTTCCTCCCTTCAGCAGCCATGACTTTGCAGCATCTTCCGATGCCTTAGAGAGAGCTAGCTCTGTGCGGAGGCCTTAAACATGGTGCCCAGATTACTGAAGGCCTGAGGATGGGCGAATCAGAGGCTGCCCCACAGCGATCCGGCATGTTTCCCAGGAATGCATTATTAATGAGGTGGGATGAGCCGGGAACAGCGTGAAAACCGGTCATTGTGGCTGGCAGGTAAATCGTCCTTTTTACCGTTCACTACCACACTTTGTGCAAATCTGGGATGATTCTGCCCATTGAACAGTGTGAAATTGCTACATTTGCTTTGTAAATATGAACTAAACTCACCACCAAAAGTTAAGGCTTGTCCATTTCCATCTAAGCACCTTCTTACCTACATGATAAACGTTAATTCATACTAGTCAACCTCTATGGTACTGAAAATTGATTATTACAAAAGTGCAGTCTCTGTTTCAGGTTATAATTGTTGGAGATTTTCAAAAGGTAAATATAAAACTTTAATGTAAATTTACAAAAAACTATTTTATATTTTTTCTCTCTCTTGATCCAATCTTTCTTTCCTTTTCTTTGTTTCTCTTCTCTGCCTAATTTGACATTGAATTCACCCACGATAATTTACACTTGCTTCTCCATTCTTTTGCTGTTATTTTCTTAATCCTTCAATTTGTTTGGTTAAGGAGGTGCACAGTTGCTTGCTATATTCACTTCAATCCCATTGCCTGGTTTCCCTTGCTGCACTGTTATCACCTCACACTTTCAGCAACTTACCACACTGAAAATTTAAAAACCTAAATGTGTAAGGGAAAGTCAAACTAGCGGCAGTACTAATTCAATGACCTGCCACAGCTGCACCTGGCCCAATAACAGTAAAAGTAATCCATTGGCTGCAATATGATTGGGACATCCTGAGGTCACAATAAACCACGGTATGAATGGAAGTTGTTTATTTATTCTCTGCAGGCATGGAATATTCAAAATCATAGACAGGCAATCCAGCAATATTCAATTAAAATGTGCAACCAATTCACTGTTACCTCCCTGTCACAGTTCACTACCTCCAAGCAGCTCATGTTCCACTTGGCCATGTTCTGCTCCCTTCCACTTTTATACAATGCCACAACAATACCCACTCTGTGCTGTAGGATGGCCTGACAAACTGTGTGCTACACCAAACATTTCAGCTAAGTTCCATGAGTTCAAGGCTGCTCAGTAGCCTGGAAAGTACCACACAAGAATTTATTCCATGCTAAATAATGCATGTGCATGACCATGCAAAAACTTACAGCAACTGTACACTGGAAAAAACTGGCCACGCAGAACAACTTTGGGAACTTTGGTTACACCATACCCTGACCCTCAGTGTTCTTCTCCTCAATTGTTGCATTTTGGAGTTTTGTACTAGGTATTTCCAGGGCTCACCAGAACTGACCCTTCCCACAAATAATTTAAGTTTGTATAGCACACTTCATAGCCTCAGGATGTTCCAAAGCACTCCACAACCAAGTACTTTTGAAACGTAGTCACTATTGCAATATAGGAAACACAGCAGCCAATTTTCACACAGTAGAATCCCACAAACGGCAATGTGATGATGTCCAGATAATGTTTTAACAATTTATGCTGTTTGCCTCAACCACTCAATGTGGTAACAAATTCCACATTCTAATGGTACCATTATGTAGATGACAACCAATTATCTTTGAAGCAGGTAACAACTACAACTGACTTTGGTGAGTTAAAAAAGGGTGGAGCTGAAATGGGAATTCAGCCACATTGAGAGAGTTTTCTTTTTCTCCTTTTAAGGCATTCCTTAAAATGTACCTCTTCAGGAAGGGAATTCCAGTGGTTAACTAAAGAGCTGGCCACCAATACTGGAGCAATTAAAATCAGGAATAGTCAAGTGTTGACATCAAGATGTTCAAAATCATAAGGGGGCTGAACAGAGTAGATAGGGAGTGGCTGTTCCCGCTTGTAAAAAGGTCAAGAATGACGGGGCACAGATTTAAACTGATTTGCAAAAGAAGCCAATGTGATATGAGAAAAAACTTTTTCACACAATGAGTAGTTAGGGCTTGGAATGCACTGCCTGGAAGTGTGGTGGAGGCAGGTTCAACTGAGGCATTTAAGAGGGCATTAGATGATTATTTGAATAGAATGTGCGGGGTTACGGGGAAAAAACAGGGCAATGGCACTAGGTCATAATTCTCATTTGCAGAGCCAGTGCAGACAAGATGGGCCAAATGGCCTCCTTCAGTGCTGTTAAGATTCTGATTCTGAGGCCAGAATTCCCAGAACGAATAAAGAGTGAAAACTGGGAAATAAGAATGCTGGAGAGAGTGCAGAGGAGGTTTACCAGGATGCTGCCTGGTCTGGAGGTTATTAGCTATGAGGAGAGGTTGGAGAAACTCAGATTGTTCTCACTAGAGCGACGGAGATTGAGGGGCGACTTGATAGAAGCTTACAAAATTATGAGTGGCATGGACAGAGTAGATAGTCAGAAGCTTTTTCCCAGGGTGGAAGAGTGGTGGAAGCAGGTACGATAGTGGTGTTTTAAGAGGCAGCTTGACAAATACATGAATAGGATGGGAATAGAGGGATACGGACCCCGGAAGTGCAAAATGTTTTAGTTGATGGGCAATGTGATCGGCGCAGGCTTGGAGGGCCGAAGGGCCTGTTCCTGTGCTGTACGAAGAATCATCTCCAATAATTTCCCTACCACTGACGTAAGGCTCACCGGCCTGTAATTTCCTGGATTATCCCTGCTACCCTTCTTAAACAATGGAACAACATTGGCCATTCTCCAGTCCTCTGGGACCTCACCCGTGGCCAGTGAGGATAAAAAGATTTCTGTCAAGGCCCCAGCAATCTCCTCCCTTGCCTCCCTCAGTACTCTGGGGTAGATCCCATCTGGCCCTGGGGACTTATCCACCTTAATATTCTTCAAGATGCCTAACACCTCCTCTTTTTTGATCTCAACATGATCCAGGCTATCTACACACTCTTCCCTAGACAAATCGACCGCTAAGTCCTTCTCTTTGGTGAATACTGATGAGAAGTATTCATTTAGTATCTCTCCCATTTCTTCTGGCTCCACACACAGATTCCCACCTCTGTCCCTGAGTAGGCCTATCCTTTCCCTGGCTACCCTCTTGCTTTTTACATATGTATAAAAGGCCTTGGGATTTTCCTTAATCCTGGTTGCCAATGACTTTTCATGACCCCTTTTAGCCCTCCTGACTTCTTGCTTAAGTTTCTTCCTACCTTCTTTATATTCTCCACGGGCTTCAACTGTTCCCAGTCTTCTAGCCCTTACGAATGCTTCCCTTTTCTTTTTGACTTATCTCACAATATCCTTCGTTCTCCAAGGTTCCTAAAACTTGCCATACTTATCCTTCATCCTAGCAGGAACATGCCAGTCCTGAATTCTTATCAACTGACGTTTGAAAGCCCCCCACATGTCAGTTGTTGATTTGCCCTCAAACATCCGCCTCCAGTCTAGATTCCTCAGTTCCTGCCTAATTTTGTTATAATTAGCCTTCCCCCAATTAAGCACCTTAACCCGAGGACTCCTGTTATCCTTATCCACCAGTACCTTGAAACTTACTGAATTATGGTCACTTTTCCCGAAATGCTCTCCTACTGAAACTTCGACCACCTGGCCGGGTTCATTCCCTAATACCAGGTCCAGTATTGCCCCTTCCCTAGTTGGACTATCTACATATTGTCTCAGGAAGCCCTCCTGGATGCACCTTACAAATTCTGCACCATCCTAACCCCTAGCATTAAGTGATTCCCAGTCAATATAGGGAAAGTTAAAATCACCCACCACAACAACCCTATTGCTTTTACATCTTTCCAAAATCTGCCTACATGACTGTTCCTCAATCTCCCGCCGGCAATTGGGGGGCCTATAGTAAACCCCCAACATTGTGACTGCACCCTTCCTATTCCGGACCTCTACCCATATTGCCTCGCTGCATAAGCCCTCCGAGGTGTCCTCCTGTCATACAGCTGTGATATTCTCCTTAACCAGCAGTGCAACTCCCCCACCTCTTCTACATCCCTCTCTATCCTGCCTGAAACATCTAAATCTGCCAATCCTGTCCATCCTTCAACCAAGTCTCTGTAATAGCAATAACATCATAGTCCCAAGTACTAATCCAAGCTCTAAGCTCATCTGCCTTGCCTGTTATACTTCTCGCATTGAAACAAATGCATTTCAGACCCCCAGTCCCACTGTGTTCAGTAATTTCTCCCTGCCTGCTCTTCCTCTTAGTCCTACTGGCCATATTCACTAGTTCCCAGTCATTTATTTCACCTGCTGACCTATTGCTCTGGTTCCCACCTCCCTGCCATATAGTTTAAACCCTCCTGAGTGACACTAGCAAACCTCGCAGCCAGGATATTGGTGCCCCTCCAGTTTAGATGCAACCCGTCCTTCTTGTACAGGTCCCACCTGCCCCAGAAGAGATCCCAATGATCCAGATATCGGAAACCCTCCCTCCTACACCATCTGTTCAGCCACGTGTTTAGCTGCACTATCTTCCTATTTCTAGCCTCACTGGCATGTGGCACAGGGAGTAATCCTGAGATTACAACCCTAGAGGTCCTATTTTTAAACTTTCTGCCTAACTCCCTGAACTCCCGCTGCAGGACCTCGTCACTCTTCCTGCCTATGTCTTTAGTACCAATGTGTACCACGACCTCTGGCTGTTCTCCCTCCCCCTTCAGAATGTCCCGTACCCGATCAGAGACATCCTGGACCCTGGCACCAGGGAGGCAACATACCATCCTGGTGTCTCTTTCACGACCACAGAAGCGCCTATCTGAGCCCCTGACTGTAGAGTCCCCTATGACAATTGCTCTTCTGTGCTTTGACCCTCCCTGCTGAACAACAGAGCCAGCCATGGTGCCACTGCTCTGGCTACTGCTGTTGTTTTCCCCATTTTAGTATTGTGCCAGGGGTGGAAACGTGATTAGATGAAATCAAACATGGAATTCTGGGAGAGATGGGCATATATTGGGAGGTGACAGCACATTAAAGGACTAAGCCTGTTATCCTGCAGTCAGAAAATAGGATTACATAGAATACACAGCATGGAAACAGCTCATGCTGGCATTTATGCTCCTCTTGAACCTCCTCTCATCTTTCCTCATCTAAATCTACTATCACAACCCACTATTCCCTTCCCCTTCATGTGCTTGTCTTGCTTCCCCTTAAATGCATCTATATTATTCATTTCAACCACTCCCTGTTGTAGTGAGTTCCACATTCTTACCACTTTTTGGGTAAAGATGTTTCTTCTGAATTCCCCATTGGACTTCTTGGTGGCTATCTTATATTGATGGTCAATGTTATGTTTTAGTTGACGGGCAATATGATCGGCGCAGGCTTGGAGGGCCGAAGGGCCTGTTCCTGTGCTGTACTTTTCTTTGTTCTTTCTTTGTTCTTTGTCACTGCACATGCTGTTCCCCACAAGTGGAAATATTCCCTATGTATCTACTCTATCAAAATCTTTCATAATTTTAATGATCTCTATTAGGTCACCTCTCAGCACTGTTTTTTTCAAGAGAAGAGACCCAGCCTGTCAAACCTTTCTAAATATGTGAACCCATGCATTTCAGGTATCATCCTGGTAAATCTTCTCTGCACCCTCTCCAGTGCCTCTATATCCATTTTTTAATATAGCAACCAGAAATACACACAGTATTCTAAGGGCTGGATTTTCGTAGAGTTGGAAAGACTCTGCGGACCTTTAAAAATGGTGGGCAGGACCAAGGTGCATAACGCCCGCCCCCATTTCCGACACATCCAAATTTCTGCCCGCATGTTGGGGTGCAATTCACTCAGGAGGGAAACCTGAACTCAGTGGGCCATTTGAACTCAAACATACCGCAGGTTGGCTGTTGCAAGGGAGTGGGGACTCCCACACACCCCACTTCTGCAGTCACCAATTTATGGAGTAGACATAAATACCCTTGAAGGGCAAGTAAGGTCTGTATAACTGTCATGATCTAAAGGTTTTTTAATTCCCTGCTCTCTAAACTTAAAAGAAAAACTGGCTGCAGCTGTCACAGACTTTAAAAAAAAACTGCTTTGATTGACAGGCCATCTGATTCAGGCGAGAAAAAGTAGCAGCATCTGGTAATGTAATTTCAATAGAGTTCTTTGTTGATATTTCCAAAAGGGCTATTATGATATCATTATGAATGCTTTGCTGAGTTTTAAAAGCTACAATTATCTCAGCAAAGGGTTATAAATTCACAATTTGATTGACAGCTTAAAGAGACTATTAAAGGATTAGCCATCTTTAACCCTACTGGGGTCTGAGTAGAAATTTGTTTCTATAAGAGAGTGACCATTTAAGGAAATTTAAAAGCTTGGAATGGAAGTTTGTTTCACTATCTAGTAAGTAAGAGTGAGAGCTATATTAGGTTGTTAGAAATTTTATTTTTATCTCCACATAGCTTTCGATATCTACCCATGGAGCATATGTGTGCATGGCTATGGAGTTGACATGGAGTTGGGGGGGGGGGGGGGGTTTGGTAATGAGAGGCCATGGGAAGTTGGGTGGGGGGCATGAGGTTGTATGGAGGGTATGAGGGGCCATGGGGGGGGATAGGTAGGGATGATGAAGGGGTGTGAGGGCTGAGGACCTAATAACTTTAAAAACAACTGGGACAAAGCCCCAACGAACTGAGGTGGGCCTTCTAACTAGCCCACCCCTGTGGTTGCTTATGCTCTGCGCTATTCCCAACTCTATTCTGAACCCACTCCCCCTGAGCAAAAAACCACATAATCTGGGATACGTTTTACCAAGGCGGGTCTGGTGAGTTGGGAAATTTCCCAACTCAAGCTGTCCACCTCGGTAGCCAAAATCCAGCCCTAAGTGTGGTCTGACCAATATTTGATAATAGTATAACATAGCTTCCCTACTTTTTAATTCCATCTCTCGAAGAATAAAGCAGTGTTTGGTTTGCTTTTTTGTGGCCTTCTAACCTTTGGCACAACTTTCAGTGATTGGTATATTTGTACTTGATTTGTATTTGATCCCTTTGTTCCTCTATCCCACCTAAACTTGCACCATTCAACTAATACGTAACCTCCTTATTCTTCCTACCAAAGTGTACTACCTTACATTAATCTGTGCTGAACTTCATTTTCCAATTATTTGCCGATTCTGCGAGTTTATTAATGTCCTCCTGTAATTTGTTGCAGTCCTCCTCAGTATTGAATATCCCACCCAATTCAATGTCATCTGCAAATCTAGAAATTATTTTGTGAATATAAATTGTGAACAACAATGGTCCCAGCACTGATCCTTGTAGGTCACCACTTCCCACCTTCCACCGTCATTGTCTACTTTTTCTGTTACCTCCTCAAAAAATTCAATAAAGGTTGGTCAAGCAAGATTTTCTCTTTTTAATCCATCATCAATTCATTATTGTACTTCTTGTTTCTAGATGTTTCAAAATAAAATGATTACTGTGTCTGTGGGTATATATATATATATAAAATAAATAGAGAAAATACTAAACAAAATAACTTAGACTGCCAGATTTTATTTTTTCCATTTCTACTCTAAATATATTATATGCTTATGTATCATGTCTGTCTTATTCGTTCGTATATACTGAATAAAATAAATCTGCTTAATAGTACAAAATTAAAATTAAGTTAGATGTCGCAATGCTTAATCGTTCACCAAATTCTAAAGAGAGAAAGATCCTATAGAAGCAGATAAAAGCATATCACAGAAAGGTTGTTCTGCTTTTTATCCTGGGAACACTACTGAAAGCTTATGTTGATATCAAGGCCAGTGAAGGTACCCTCAGGAGCTACAAGTAATCACCCTATGAGAATAATCTGAGATACAAGAACCATTGAAACGTACAAAATTCTTACAGGCAGTGACAGGGTAGATGTAGATATTTACCCTGGCTGGTGAGTCTAGAACCAGGAACACAGTCACAGAATAAGGGGCAGGCCATTTAAGACAGATGTGGAGGAATTTCTTCACTCAAAGGGTGGTGAATCTATGGGATTCTCTACCTCCGAGGGCTGTGGAAGTTCAATCAGCATGTTCATTGAGCATGTTCAAGACAGGAATCGATAGATTTCTGGATACTAATGACATCAAGGGATATGGGGATAGTGGGGAAAAAATGACGTAGAGGTAGATATTCAGCCATGATCCGTTTGAATGGTGGAGCAGGCTCGATGAACTGAATGGCCTACTCTTGCTCCTGTTTGCTACGTTCTTATGTTCTATCATGTAAAGAACGTAGCTTCAAAGATAAATTTGCTTAAAAGTAAAAACTTTGGGATATAATTATGTTAATACTGCAGGGTTTTTGGCAAGAAGGTTTTAGAATAAATGAGAAAATGACACTTGTATGAATTACCAAGAGTCATAAAATTCACCTTGGGATCTTGTTAATATTTATTCCCTCAGCCCTCCATAGTGACACAGCCAGTCAAAACTCCCTTATATCCATTTAGACCAGGCTTGTCCAAACTTTTCACTTGTGGGCCACATTTCCATTTTTTTCTCACTTAAGAGGCCAATGAGCAAATTTCAGAAAGAAAAGGTTTGGCACAACATTAAACTGAATTTTAAAAAAAACTTGCCGTATTAAGAAAAGAAACAACTGCTGAGCAAAAATAAAAAAATGTCATAGCAATAAATTGTTAAGTTTAAAAAAAAGTGGTTAATAAAAATAATCAGAGCGTGACAGGGTCAGAGTGTGTGTGCCAGGCTCATTCCCAGACTCAGGGTGCTCACTCACTTACCCTAATTCACTGTGAGGGGGTGTGTGTATGTGTGTGTGGTGGGGAGAGTGAGTGAGAAATCTGTGACTGAGAGCAAGGCAGACACACACTCAGTCTCTCAATTGCATACACACTCACTCACACACACACACTCCCACATTAACACACTCCCACACACACACACACGCTCTCACTCCCACACACACTCCCCCACACACTCACTCACACACACACACTCCTACATTAACACACTCCCACACACACACCCACACACACGCTCACTCACTCTCTTGCTCCCACACACTCACTCACTCTCTCACTCTCACGCACTCACTCACTCTCACTCCCACAAACACACACTCACTCTCTCACTCCTACCCGTACACACTCACTCACAGAGCTGCTGAGTTTTTCCAGCAATTTTTGTTTTAGTTTCAGATTTCCAGCATCTGCAGTATTTTGCTTTTATCTTATTGACACACACACTCATTCTCACTCCCACACACACACACTCATTCTCTCACTCCCACACACACACACTCACTCTTATTCTTACACATACACACTCACTCACTCTCTCACCCTGGCATTCTCGCTAGCACACTGTCGCTCGCTCACACTTTCCCTCGCACAGACTCTCGCCCACACACACTCTCACCTGCACACATTCCCACCCGCATACCAACTCTCGCAGACACTCTCACCCGCACACACTCTCACTTGTACACACTCTCACTTACTCGGGCACACTTGTGCACACACTTGCACACTCACTCATATTCTCACTCGCGCACACACTTTCGCGCAGACACTCATTTGCATGCACACTGTCACTCGCGTGCACATACTCTCACTTGCACACACACTCGCACACACACTCACACATGCACACACTCTCACACATGCACACAAGCACACAATCTCTCACACATACACAATGCACACACTCACATGCGCACGCATATATGCACTCTCCCACTCCCACACACTCACTCACTCCTGCACACTCACTCACATGCGCATTCCTGCACACTCACTCAAATGCGCATGCATGCACACACTCTCTCAATCCCACACACTCACTCACTCCCACACACACTCACTTACTCCCACACTCCCATGCACACACACGCGCATGCACACATTCTCACTCACACACACAGGAACACACACACACACATGCACACACACATGCACTCACTCTCTCACTCCCACACACACACACTCGCTCTCTCACTCCCACACTCACTGACACATACACTCACTCACACACACGCGCACACTCACGCTTACACTCTCGCTCACACACTCTCGCTCGCACACACTCACTCGTGCATGTACTCACGCAAACTCGTGCACACGTTCACACTCTTGCACTCACTCTCGCACACACCACACTCACACACGCTTGCTTGCACACATGCTCCCTCATACAGACTCTCACTCGCGTACACGCTCTCACTCACGCGTACACTCTCACTTGTGCGCACACACTCTCACTTGCACACACACACTCACTCGCACATACTCTCACTCATGCATACACTCACTTGCACACATACTCTCTCGCACTCTCATGCACACACACACATACACATGCACATACTCTCTCCCTCACTCACTCCCACTCCCACACTCACTCTCTTACTCCCACACACACGCACTCACTCTCTCACTCCTACACATACACACATACTCATTGACACACAATCATTCTCTCACTCCCACACACACTCACTGACACACACTCTCACTCTCACACACACACGCACACAATCAAGCTTGCACTCTCACGAGCACACTCTCGTTCGCGTACACTCTCACCCGCGCACACTCTAACTCTCGCACACACTTTCACTCACACCCACACTCACACTCACTCTCACATTCTCACTCATGCACACAGTTTCACTTGCGCAGACACACACTTGCGCACTCACTGTCCCTCGTGTGCCCACACTCTCACTCGCACACTCTCTCTTACTCGCACACACTCTCTCTCACTCCCACCCACACGCACTCACTCTTTCACTTCCACACACAACACTTACTCTCTCACTCCCACACACACGCACTCACCCTCACTCCCCTACACACGTGCTCACTGCCTCACTCCCACGTACACACACACACGTGCATACTCTCACTCGCATGCACTCTTACTCTCACACACTCACCTCGTACACTCTCACTCGTACACTTGCACATTCACTCACTCTTATTCCAACACACGCACTCACTCACTCTCTCACTTGTACACATACACACTCGCTCACTCTCTTATTCCTACACATACACACACACACTCAGTGACACACACTCTCTCACTCCCACACACACTCACTCTCTCACTCTTACAAATACACACTCACTCACTCTCTCACTCCCACACTCACTGACACACACATTCACTCACTCTCTCACTCACACACTCACGCTTTCACTCTTGCTCGCACACACTCTCACATTTGCTCGTGCACTCTCGTGCACACACTCGCATACCAACACACACAAGCACACTCTCACACACTCTCAATCGTACACACTCACACACTCTCATGCTCACTCAGGCGCACTCATGCACACACTCACACACACACTTGCACACCAACTGGCACACACACGCTCACACTCACTCCCACACACACCACGCTCTTGCGCACACTCACTCGCACACACTCTCACTCGCTCGTGCGCATAATCTCTCATTTGCCACACACTCTCTCTCGCACATTCTCATGCACACGCATACACACTCACTTACATACACATTCTCTCTCTCTCTCACATTTAACACACACTCTCACTCCCACACATGCACATTCACTCTTTCACACACACAAAAGCACACAATCACTCACTCCCATACTCACTCTCTCACTCTTACACACACGCACTCACTCACTCACTCCCACACGCATGCACTTACTCTCTCACTCCCAAACACACACACTCTCTCTGTCTTCACTCCCCTAAACACACGCTCACTCTCTCACTCCCACATACACACACACTCTCACTCCCACACACATAAACACACACCCCCACTCCCACTCCCACACATGCTCCCACACACACACTCACTCCCACACACTCACTTACTCCCACACACTCACTCATTCACTCTCTCACTCCTACACATACACACACACCCATTGACACACACACTCAATCTCTCACTCTTACACATAAACACTCACTCACTCCCACACACACTTACTGACACACACTCTCACTCACACACACACACTCAAGCTTGCACTCTCTTGCCTGCACACACTTTCACTGACACCCACACTCGCGCACACTCTCTCACTCGCGCGCGCGCGCACTCTCTCACTCGCGCGCGCGCGCACTCTCTCACTCGCGCGCGCGCGCACTCTCTCACTCGCGCTCGCGCGCACACTCTCTCACTCGCGCTCGCGCGCACACTCTCTCACTCGCGCGCACACTCTCTCACTCGCGCGCACACTCTCTCACTCGCGCGCACACTCTCTCACTCGCGCGCACACTCTCTCACACGCGCGCACACTCTCTCACTCGCACGCACACTCTCTCACTCGCACGCACACTCTCTCACTCGCACGCACACTCTCTCACTCGCACGCACACTCTCTCACTCGCACACACACTCTCTCACTCGCACACACACTCTCTCACTCGCACACACACTCTCTCACTCACTCCGACACACAACACCCACTCTCTCACTCCCACACACACGCACTCACTCTCACTCCCCTACACACGCGCTCACAGCCTCACTCCCACATACACACACACGTGCACACTCTCGCTCGCACACACTCTCACCTCGTACACTCTTACTCGCACACTCACTCACTCTCATTCCAACACACGCACTCACTCACTCGTACACATACACACTCACTCACTCTCTTATTCCTACACATACACACACTCTCACTCTTACAAATACACACTCACTTACTCCCACACTCACTGACACACATACTCACACACTAACATACACAAGCACACTCTCACTCGCACACAATCTCAATCGTACTCACCCACACGCACACACTCTCATACTCACTCACGTTCACTCATGCACACTCACGCACACACTTACACACCAACTGGCACACTCACACACACACGCTCACACTCACTTTCACACACACCATGCTCTTGCGCACACTCGCTCGTGCACACTCTCACTCGCACACACTCTCACTCATGCACGCACAATCTCTCACTTGCATGCACACTCTCTCTCGCTCATTCTCTCTCTCTCATTTAACACACTCTCTCATTCCCACGCATGCGCACTCACTCTTGTACTCACACACACACAATCTCTCACTCCCACACTCACTCTCTCACTCCTACACACACACTCACTCATTCACTCCCACATGCATGCACTCACTCTCTCACTCCAAAACACACACACTCACTCCCACACGCACACACTCTCTCTCTCTTCACTCCCCTATACACACGCTCACTCTCACTCCCAGACACATCCACTCCCACATACACACACACACACACGTTCATTCCCACACACATTCACACACACACACACTCACTCTCTCACACACACACTCACTCACTCCCACACACACTCACTCACTCCCACACACACTCACTCACTCTCTCATTCCTACACATACACATACACTCATTGACACACATGCTCATTCTCTCACTTCCACACACACACTCACTCTCTCACTCTTACACATACACACTCACTCACTCCCACACACACTCACTGACACATACTCTCACTCACACACACGCACACACTCAAGCTTGCACTCTCACGAGAACACTCTCGCTCGCGCACACTCTCACCCACGCACACTCCAACAGTCGCACGCTCCAACAGTCGCACGCTCCAACAGTCGCACGCTCACTCCAACACATGCACTCAATCACTCGTACACATACACACTCACCCTCTTATTCCTACACATACATACACACTCAGTGACACATACACGCTCTCTCACTCCCACACACACTCGCTCTCACTCTTACAAATACACACTCACTCTCTCACTCCCACACTCTGACACACACACTCACTCACAAACTCACACACACACACTCACCCTCGCACTCTTGTTCACATGCACTCGTGCACACACACACGCACACTATCACTCGCACACACTCTCAATCGCACACACTCGTGCACACTCACGCACACTTGTGCACACATTTGATCACTAACTCGCACACTCACTCTCACACACGCTCATACCCTCACACACACCACACTCTTTCACACACTCTCGCTCGCACACACTCACACACCAACTCGCATACTCACTCTCACACACACACACTCTCACACGCTCACACTCACTCACGCACCCTGGTGCACACAGTCGTGCACACACTCACACGTGCACACTCACGCACACGCGCACACTCACGCACACGCTCACACGCACACGCACACGCTCACACGCACACGCACACGCTCACACGCACACGCACACTCTCACACGCACACGCACACTCTCACACGCACACGCACACTCTCACACGCACACGCACACTCTCACACACACACGCACTCACTCTCTCACTCCCACACACACAGGCACTCACTCTCTCAGTCCCACATCCTCACCCTCTCCCACACACACTCATTCACTCACTCCCCTACACACGTTCTCACTGCCTCACTCCCAGACATACATGCACCCACTCTCACACAAACACACCCACTCCCCCACAAACACTCCCTCACTCCCACACATTCACTCACACTCATTCACTCCCACACACACACTCACTCTCTCTCACTCGTACACATAAACACTCACTCACACACATACACACTCACTCTCTTACTCCTACACATACACACACACTCACTGACACACACACACACATTCACACACACACTCACTCACTCCCACACACTCACCCTCACACTCTCGCTTGCACACACTCTCACACTCACTCATGTACACATACACCAACTCACACACGCACACTCTCAATCGCACTCACTCACGCACACTCATGCACACATTTGATCACCAACTCACACTCACTCTCACACACGCTCACACTCTCACACACATCATGCTCTCGCACATACTCTTGCTCACACACACTCTCCCTCGCACATCAACTTGCATACTCACTCTCACTTGCACACACTTCACATGCACACACTTGCACACACTCACGCACACACTCGCACACTCTCTCCCACTCATGCACACACTCACTCGCGCGCACTCTCACTCGCACACAATTACTTGCGCGCACACACACACTCACGCACACACACTCTCACTCGTACACACACTCTCACTCGTATACACATGCACACACTCTCACACACACACACACTCTCTCTCACTCACACCCACACACTCACTCTCTCACTCCCACACACATGCACTCACTCTGTCACTCCCACACACAGGCACTCACTCTCACTCCCATACACACTTGCTCATTCTCTCCATGGCTCACAAACACGCACACACCCCACACACACAGTTACTCACTGGGGTTACACACCCCAGTGCAAATACACACTCACTCTCTCCTTCCCACACACACACTGCCTCACATACACCCTCACTCACACACACATGCACACACTCTCACACACACACATGCACTCACTCCTCACTCCCTCACACACTCACTCATTCCCACACACACACACTTTCTCACTCAGAATCACAGAGGATCACAGAATCACAGAGTGCAGATGAGGCCCTTTGGCCCATCAAGTCTGCAAAAACATGTCAGAAACACCTGACCTGCCTACCTAATCCCATTTACCAGCACTTGGCCCATAGTCTTGAATGTTATGATGAGCCAAGTGCTCATCCAGGTACTTTTAAAAGGATGTGAGGCAACCCGCCTCCACCACCCTCCCAGGCAGTGCATTCCAGACCGTCACCACCCTCTGGGTAAAAAAGCTTTTCCTCACATCCCCCCTAAAGCTCCTGCCCCTCACCTTGAACTTATGTCCCCTCGTGACTGACCCTTCAACTAAGGGGAACAGCTGCTCCCTATCCACCCTGTCCATGCCCCTCATAATCTTGTACACCTCGATCAGGTGGCCCCTCAGTCTTCACTGCTCCAACGAAAACAACCCAAGTCTATCCAACCTCTCTTCATAACTTAAATGTCTCATCCCAGGCAACATCCTGGTGAATCTCCACTGAACTCCCTCCAGTGCAATCACATCCTTCCTATAATGTGGCGACCAGAACTGCACACAGTACTCCAGCTGTGGCCTCACCAAGGTTCTACACAACTCCAACATGACCTCCCTACTTTTGTAATCTATGCCTTGATTGATAAAGGCAAATGTCCCATATGCCTTTTTCACCACCCCACTAACATGCCTCTCCTCCTTCAGAGATCTATGGACACACACGCCAAGGTCCCTTTGTTCCTCAGAACTTCCTAGTGTCATGCCGTTCATTGAATACTTCCTTGTCAAATTACTCCTTCCAAAGCATATCACCTCACACTTTTCAGGGTTAAATTCCATCTGCCACCTATCTGCCCATTTGACCATCCCGTCTATATCTTCCTGTAGCCCAAGACACTCAACCTCACTGTTAACCACCCAGCCAATCTTTGTGTCATCTGCAAACTTACTAATCCTACACCCCACATAGCCATCTATGTCGTTTATATAAATGACAAATAATAGGGGACCCAGCACAGATCCCTGTGGTACACCACTGGACACTGGCTTCCAGTCACTAAAGCATCCTTCTGTCATCACCCTCTGGCTCCAACAACTAAGCCAATTTTGAACCCACCTTATCAAATTACCCTGTATCCCATGTGCATTTGCCTTCTTTAAAAGTCTCCCATGTGGGACCTTGTCAAAGACTTTGCTGAAATCCATATAAACTACATCAACTGCACTACCCTCATCTACACACCTGGTCACCTCCTCAAAAAATTCAATCAAATTTGTTAGGCATGACCTCCCTCTGACAAAGCCATGCTAACTATCCCTGATCAAACCTTGCCTTTCCAAGTGGAGATAGATTCTCTCCTTCAGAATTTTCTCCAATAGTTTCCCTACCACTGACGTGAGACTCACTGGCTTATCTCTACAACGCTTCTTAAACAGCGGAACCACATTAGCTGTTCTCCAGTCCTCTGGCAGATCCCCCGTGGCCAGAGAGGAATTAAAAATTTGGGTCAGAGCCCCTGCGATCTCCTCCCTCGCCTCACTCAGCAGTCTGGGACACAAATCATCTGGACTTGGAGATTTGTCCACTTTTAAGCCTGCCAACACCTCCAACACCTTGTCACTCCCAATATCAATTTGCTCAAGAACCTTGCAGTCTCTCTCCCTGAGTCCGATACCTTCATCCTCATTCTCCTGGATGAAGACGGATGAGAAGTATTCATTCAACACTCTACCGATGTCCTCTGGCTCCACCCATAGATTGCCCCTTTGGTCCCTAATGGGCCCTACTCTTTCCCTGGTTATCCTTTTCCCATTGATATACTTATAGAATATCTTGGGATTTTCCCTACTTTTATCAGCCAGAGCTTTCTCATTGCTCTCCTAATTGCTTTCTTAAGCTCCACCCTGCACTTTCTGTACTCCACTAATGCCTCCGCTGATTTGCTCCCCTTGAACCTGCTAAAAGCCTCTCTTTTCTTTCTCATCATATCCTGAATACCCCTGATCATCCATGACTCTCTGAGCTTGTTACTCCTTCCTATCACCCTAGAGGGAACATGTTGAGCCGGCACCCTCCCCAGTTCCTTTTTGAACACCCCCCACTGCTCCTCTGTATATTTCCCCACAAGTAGCTGTTACCAGTCTACCTTGGCCAGAACCTGTCTTATTTTACTAAGATCCGCTCTCCCCCAATGCAAAACATTTTTTTGCAACTTGTCTATTTCTTTGTCCATAACAAGCTTAAATTGTACCATAACAAAAACAGAATTACCTGGAAAAACTCAGCAGGTCTGGCATCATCAGCAGAGAAAAAAAGAGTTGACGTTTCGAGTCCTCATGTCCCTTCGGCAGAACTGAGTAAAGTTAGGAGAGGGGTGAAATATAAGCTGGTTTAAGGTTGCGGGGTTGGGGGGGTGGGGGGGGGAGAGAAGTTGGGTGGCGGGGGTGGTTGTAGGGACAAGCAAGCAGTGATAGGAGCAGATAATCAAAAGATGTCACAGACAAAAGGAACAAAGGGGTGTTAAAGGTGGTGATATTATCTAAGAAAATGTGCTAATTAAGAATGGATGGCAGGACACTCAAGGTACAGCTCTAGTGGGGGTGGGGTGGAAAGACTGACGACAGGGTATTACAGTTATAGATTTAAAAATAATGGAAATAGGTGGGAAAAGAAAAATCTATATAAATTATTGGAAAAAACAAAAGGGAGGGGGAAGAAACGGGAAGGGGGTGGGGATGAGGGAGGGAGTTTAAGATCTAAAGTTGTTGAATTCAATATTCAGTCCGGAAGGCTGTAAAGTTCCTAGTCGGAAGATGAGATGCTGTTCCTCCAGTTTGCGTTGGGCTTCACTGGAACAATGCAGCAAGTCAAGGACAGACATGTGGGCAAGAAAGCAGGGTGGAGTGTTAAAATGGCAAGCGACAGGGAGGTTTGGGTCTTTCTTGCGGACAGATCGCAGGTGTTCTGCAAAGCAGTTTGCGTTTGGTCTCTCCAATGTAGAGGAGACCACATTGGGAGCAACGAATGCAGTAGACTAAGTTAGGGGAAATGCAAGTGAAATGCTGCTTCACTTGAAAGGAGTGTTTGGGCCCTTGGACGGTGAGGAGAGAGGAAGTGATGGGGCAGGCGTTGCATCTTCTGCGTGGGCATGGGGAGGTGCCATAGGTGGGGGTTTCGGAGTAGGGGGTGATGGAGGAGTAGACGATCCCTTCGGAATGCCGCCAGGGGGGGTGAAGGGAAGATGTGTTTGGTGGTGGCATCATGCTGGAGTTGGCGGAAATGGCGGAGGATGATCCTTTGAATGCGGAGGCTGGTGGGGTGATAAGCGAGAACAAGGGGGACCCTATCATGTTTCTGGGAGGGAGGAGAAGGCGTGAGGGCGGATGCGCGGGAGATGGGCTGGACACGGTTGAGGGCCCTGTCAACGACCGTGGGTGGAAAACCTCGGTTAAGGAAGAAGGAGGACATTTCAGAGGAACTGTTTTTGAAGGTAGCATCATCAGAACAGATGCGACAGAAACGAAGGAACTGAGAGAATGGGATGGAGTCCTTACAGGAAGCGGGGTGTGAGGAGCTGTAGTCGAGGTAGCTGGGGGAGTCGGTAGGCTTGTAATGGATATTGGTGGACAGTCTATCATCAGAAATTGAAACAGAGAGGTCAAGGAAGGGAAGGGAAGTGTCAGAGATGGACCATGTGAAAATGATGGAAGGGTGGAGATTGGAAGCAAAATTAATAAATTTTTCCAGGTCCCAACGAGAGCATGAAGCCGCACCGAAGTAATCATCAATGTACCGGAGAAAGAGTTGTGGGAGGGGGCCGGAGTAGGACTGGAACAAGGAATGTTCCACATACCCCATAAAGAGACAGGCATAGCTGGGGCCCATGTGGGTACCCATAGCCACACCTTTTATTTGGAGGAAGTGAGAGGAGTTAAAGGAGAAATTGTTCAGTGTGAGAACAAGTTCAGCCAGACGGAGGAGAGTAGTGGTGGATGGGGATTGTTCGGGCCTCTGTTCAAGGAAGAAGCTAAGGGCCCTCAGACCATCCTGGTGGGGGATGGAGGGGTAGAGGGATTGGACGTCCATAGTGAAGAGGAAGCGGTTGTGGCCAGGGAACTGGAAATTGTTGATATGACGTAAGGTGTCAGAGGAATCACGGATGTAGGTGGGAAGGGACTGGACAAGGGGAGAGAGAAGGGAGTCAAGATAACGAGAAATGAGTTCCGTGGGGCAGGATAAGGCTGACACGATTGGTCTGCCGGGACAGTTCTGTTTGTGGATTTTGGGTCGGAGGTAGAAGCGGATCGTCCGAGGTTGGGCGACTATCAGGTTGGAAGCTGTGGGAGGAAGATCTCCAGAGGAGATGAGGTCAGTGGCGGTCCTGGAAACAATGGCTTGATGTTCAGTGGTGGTCGCTATCACTAAAATGCTCCCCCACCACCACCTCAGCCACCTGTCTGGCTTCATTCCTCAGAATTAGGTCCAGCACTGCGCCGTCCCTTGTTGGACCCTCTACATATTGACCTAAAAAGTTCTCCTGGACACATTTCAAGAAATCCACTCCATCCAAGCCCTTAACACTATGTCTAACCCAATTAATATTGGGAAAGTTGAAATCACCTAATATAATTACCCTATTGTTATTGTTTTTACACACCTCCGCAAATTGTGCACATATTTGCTCCTCAATTTCCCACTGACTATCTGGGGGTCTATAATAAACACCTAACAATGTGGCTGCCCCTTTTTTATTCCTAAACTCTACCCACAAAGCTTCATTTGATGTCCCTTCCAAGATATCATCTCTCCTGACTGCAGTAACTGACTCCTTAACTAATAATGCAATGCCTCCTCCTCTTTTACCCACTTCCCTGTCTCGCCTGAAGATTCTATATCCTGGAATGTTGAGCTGCCAATCCTGCCCCTCCCTCAACCACGTCTCAGTGATGGCTACTATATCACAATTCCACATGTCAATCCTCACCCTTAACTCATCCGTTTTGCCTGTAATACTCCTGGCATTAAAGTAGAGGCCATCCAGCCTTGCCTTACTCCCTTGAAACTTAATGCAGCTGTACTCCATCTGACTTGATTGTTTTACTGTATTATGATGTGTCCCTATTCTACTAACATTCTGTGTCCCCTCCCCCTGCCGAACTAGTTTAAACTCCTCCCAACAGCACTAGCAAACCTGCCCGCAAGGATGTTAGTCCCGCTCTGGTTCAGATGTAGACTGTCCCGCTTGTACAGGTCCCACCTTCCCCAGAAACGGTCCCAGTGATCCAGGAATCTAAAACCCTCCCTCCTGCACCAACTCTTAAGCCACGTATTCATCTGCACTATTCTCCTATTTCTGAGCTCGCTAGCACGTGGCACTGGGAGTAATCCAGAGATTACAACCCGAGAGGTCTTGCATTTTAGTCTACTGCTTAACTCCCTGAATTCTTGATGCAAGACCTTATCCCTCTTTCTACCTATGTCAATGGTATCAACATGTACCATGACCTCTGCCTTATCACCCTCCCCCTTCAGGATGCCCTGCAGCTGTTCAGTGGCATCCCGGACCCTGGCACCAGGGAGGCAACACACCATCCTGGAGTCATGTTGACAGCCACAGTAGCGCCTATCTGTTCCCCTGACTATAGAATCTCCTATGCCTATTGCTCTTCCTCTCTTCCTCCCCCCCTGTACAGACAGGCTGCTTATGGTGCCAGAAGCTTGGCTCTGTCTGCACTCCCTGGAGGAACCAGCGCCCTCATCAGCCTCCAAAATGGAATACCGATTTGCAAGTAGGACCCCAGGGGACTCCTGAACTACCTGCCTGTTTCTCTTGGACTGCTTGGTGGTCACCCATTCCCTTCCTTCCTCAAGTCCCTTCAGCTGCGGTGTGACCACCTCTCTAAACATGCTATCCACGATGCTCTCAGACTTGCGGATGCTCCACAGTGTCCCCAGCCGCTGTTCCAGCTCTGAAACCCGAGCTTCCACGAGCTGCAGCTGGACACACTTCCTGCACACATGCTGGTCCCGAGCACTGGAAATATTCCCGGATTCCCACATGGTGCATGAGGAGCACACCACGGCTTTGAGCTCTCCTGCCATGACTTATCCCTTTAAATTAAACCTTTTAAATCAATTACTCTAGGGCCCTTCTTTCCTGATCCTCGTTACTACAGAATATACAAAATATAAACCACAAAGAGACGTTAAACTATAAGCAATAAAAGTAGTAAAAACTTACCCGACCTTACTCACTACTTACCAGTCATTCCTGTCCCTTGTAACCTCTACTGCTGCAGCAGGGCAAGACCACGCTCTGAAGATTTAACAAGTTGGAGAGCAAGGAAAAAATGCAAAGAGCATCTCTTCCCCTATGCACCGAATTCCCACTGTGCACCAAATTGCCAATACCCACACTCACTCTGGCTGTGTCTCACACATGATGAGCTCTCTCCCCTGCTCGTGTGCAAGCACACTGTAGTGTGCTTCTAAATAGTCCCTTTCTTAAATTGAGCTGAGGTGACTCACACTAGTTAAGCTTCAAATAGTAATTAACACCTATTCAGGCCCTAATCAGGCTTCAGGTGATTGACAGTTAACTGTCACACAGTCAGCTACCTTACCAACCTTTTAACTAGACTACTGAACTTACACATGCACTCACTTCCTCACACTCTCTCTCACTCCCACACACACTCACTCACACACACATTCACTCACTCCCACACACACTCACTCACTCAGTCAATCTCTCATGCACCAGCAAGCATCTTCCCCACCCACCAGCCTTCTCCAACCCCGAGTTCCGAGGCATCTCACTCCCAGGCCTCGCAGCCAGCCTCTCCTCCCCAGGGCCAGGGCACTCCCATCACCCCACCCTCTGTTCCCCCCATACCCACGACCCCACCCCGGGCCCTGGCACCTTGGTCTGTCCTGGGCCCCACCTTTCTTGTCCCTCCCATCCCCAGGCCCCGGCATTCTGGTTCACTCCAGGGCCCTGGCACTCCACTTCCTCAACCGCCCCGGGCCCTGGCACTTCTCACCTCTCATTCACCCATCCCGCCCCCTGAAAGAAAACCTTTTTCTCCCCTGCAAACTAACATGTCAACAGCAAATGTTGGAGAGAAACAGGTTGCGGTTGGAGGAGCAGCTCCTTGCAGAATCTTCCACTTTACTTACCTGTCTGACCGACATTTTGGAAAACTGGCTCCAGGGGCCACATAGAATGGCTTTGGTTACCATAATCCAGCCAGCGGGCTCCCAAGTTGGGCAAGCCTGATTTACATCAACGGCTCAATGTACCCTATTCAAGCTGGAGTCCAACAGTCCAATGCATGATATTCAAGCAGTTCACCTCAACAGGATGGGAGGAAAGGGTAGAAAGTGGTAAAAGAGCCAGGGGAAGCGATGAGGAGAATTTATTTACACAGTGAGTTGTGATCTGGAATGTTCTGCCTGAAAGGGCAGAAGAAGCAGATTCAAGAGTAACTGTACAAAGGGAATTGGATAAATACTCGAAGGGGAAAAAAATTTGCAGGGCTCTGGTGAAACAGCATGGGAGCGAGACTCTTTCAAAGAGCTGGCACAGACATGATAATCTCAATGGCCTCTTTCTACGCACCAAAATTACATGAAAATGATGAATAACATATTACCTGCCACAGGGATCCAGTTGAGGAAGTTGCTCCATCCAGTGCCAGTAGTCTCTCCTTCTCAGGCCTAGGATTGGCTCTGTAAAAGGCAATGGCATCATCAGAAACAGGAGCCTAATTTACTCCCTTTCTTCTCTCTCTCTCTATCCTTTACTTCAGCTCCACCTTAACTCATCCAGACCTGGAGTCCCTATCCTATTGATCTGTATCTTACCCCCTACCCTATTGATCTGTATCTTACCCCCTACATTGGTTACATGTGCTTTGGCATAGTTAGTTCAAAATCTTTCTCATCATCTTCAAATCATTCCAACCTCTGTAACCTCTTTGAGAGGAACGAGAAACGCAGATAGTAAGAAAAAAAAAAGATATAGTGACAGATGGAGAATATTTGAGTGCAATGTTCGCTCTGATATTCGTTCGAGTGCATGTCCCTTTAATTTTTTTGCAGGGTCACACAGCGTTAATATAAAGGGGCCAATCTGTGCGCGGCCTGCATGAGGACTTTCACGCAGCTTAGAGGGAACATTGTTTGAGTGACAGAAAACAGGAGGGAACGAAAGAAAGAGAGAAAATGACAGACAGTGAGAGAGAGAGCATGACAGTCAGGTATGGCTCTTCCTCCAACACATTCTCATTCCCAAGGTGTCAGCCCTTCCCAATGGCCTTCACCAATTAGGACCCCCCCAAACCACCCTAAGCCCAGCTGAGATCCTATGTAATCTGCTCAAATCCTGGCCTAGATACAGCTTTTAACATGGAAATAATATGCTGACTGTACATGCTATGTCCTGACTGTATACTGACACTGTATACTGACTGTGCATGCCGACTGTACATGTTGACACTGTACACACTGACTGCATTTGTTCACGCACGTGCTCACTGTACGAGCTGACTGTAGGCAGATGAGAGTAACAACAGGTTAACTTGGCTGACAGCTAGGGACTTGGAGGAGACAACTTTCAGCTGGGACAGACCCTCTGATCCTGCCATTCTCCAACCGTGCACCTCTCCCAATCCCACTTAATAGAACAGATTTCTGCAGCCACTTCATTGCTCCCTGACCCACAGGGCCTCCCCTCCAATCCTTTTGTACCATAGTGCACCCTTGAATGCTACTGAGCCCAGGGAACCCACACCCCGTGCTCTACCTATAGCTACCAGACTGTCACCACCCCTCCACCCCCCTGCATTTCCCAGCAGTCCATGTCTATATGCAGCAAGACCTGGACAATATTCAGGCTTGGTCTGATGAGTGGCAAGTAACATTCATGCCACACAAGTGCCAGGCAATGACAATCTCCAACAAGAGAAAATCTAACCATCTCCCCTTGGCATTCAATGGCATTACTGTCGTTGAATCCCCACTATCAAGAACCAGGAAGTTACCATTGATCAGAAAAAGAACCAGACCAGCCATATAAATACTGTGGCTACAAGAGCAGGTCACAGAGTTACTCATCTCCTAACTCCTCAAAGCCTGTCTGCCATCTACAAGGCACAAGTCAGGAGTGTGATGGAATACTCTCCCCTCCAAGACACACACAATCTGACTTGGAACAATATCACTGTTCCTTCACTGTAACTGGATCAAAATCCTGGAACTCCCTTCCTAACAGCACTGTTGGTGTACCTACACCACATAGACTTCAGCAGTTCAAAAAGGCGGTTCACCACCACCTTCGCAAGGGCAATTGGAGATAAGCAATAAATGCTGGCCTAGCAATGACCACATCCCGTGAATGAACAATAAAAATAACTGCCTGTGATTTTCCCCTCCCCACATGCTGCCACTCCCTGTGACTTTCCACCTCCCAGTACAGAAGCACTTGGTACTTACCCCTCATGCTGGTGGGCCCCAGAACCCAACACTGCAGTACTGTCATTCTTGGGGTCCTACCCAACTACTGCCAGACCCAAGAATCATCTAGTAAATAAATCCCACATTCCGCCACCTGCATTCTGTTCTGCCAAACCGAAGGACCAGTCCAATGCTACTGAAGCTCAAATGCCCCCATTAATGCTGCCATACCTGACAACCCTCCATGCTCATTGCTCCTAAACTCTAGAGACCCACTTCTCATCTATGTTGCCTCCCAGCTCCTTGTGCTACGGGCTTTGGAAAGATGAGAGATTAAATTTGCATACAGGTGTAAAAATATTTGTACAAATAATGAAGACCACTCATTCGCAGTTTTCATGAGTATATGAACTGGAGCCCAAGACAGCAGTTAAAAAACCCACAATAGCACGTAATAAAATGGAATTTGAGCAACAGTGACTGCACTTCATAAGTGTTGCTGTGGTTGAAAGCAATTTCGGATGACCTGAGAATGTGATGAGATGCTTCATAAACACAAGTCGTTTTATTAAAATACATCAGGCTCCACAGAGAGGATATACCATAAATAGCTTCCTGTTGAAGTGGTGAGTGCCTGCAATACATTCTGATTTTTCCTCTAGTTCTCTAGCCTCCGTTGCTGAAAGTGCTAACTACTGCAGGGGTACAGTTCCAAAGGCTTAAAAGGACTATTGTAACCCACCCCAGGGGGCCTTCCTATATGTTGTTATGACTGGTCCCCTAGCAAGGTTCCCCAAATTTGTTATGATCCCGGATGAGGTACCCCAAATTGTTCTGCTCCTGGGTGAGGAGGGGTGAACTGGCTCCCCTTCTTTATTCACACCCTTGGTTGGTCGCAACAAGATCAATTTAAAAAGGATCCCTTCCCTCGTGGATACCTTTTTCCAGTCCAAATATATTTATGTTTTAAAAGGAGCCAATTTAACCAGGCTTTCTTGAGTCAAAGAAAGAGAGAGTTTATTAGTTACTAAAATGCAAGAAAAAATAATAAAAACGCAAAACACATATACACAGATTAGAAATGAGAAGTGAGTCCAGAAATAAAAGTTAAAAACTATATGAATCAGTCTTTGGTTTGTCCGTGAGAAGTGGATGGTGAAATGTTGCGGCCGTTAAGTTGGATGATTTTGATAGACCTGACTTTGGCAGTTGAGCAGTTGGTTTGGAGATTCTTGGTTCTGCAGGTTAGCTGAAAGAAGTTGTCCTGTTTCATTTTTGACTTTGGCTTTGCTGAATTGTGACTTGCTTCCAGCAATGAGAGACAGATTTTTGTTACCTGCAAGGGATGCCTAGTTGATGTTCTTCAGCTGTGGCCTTCACAGCACACCCTCACACACCAGCCTGGAACACTAAAACTAGCACACAGAACTAGGGTTGCTGTTGGCTTTTTAACCCATTTTCTTATGTATTCCTGGAAGGGAAAAAATGAACATGTCTTTCGCCCAGATCTGCTTTCTTTTCAACTCACATCATGTCCACAGTCTGGGATATAACTCACAGATAGTTTTTGCTGAGATGGTAATCAGCCGTCATTATCTCATAACCACAGGAGATTACAGTTCAGTTTTTGCATTGCATCTTTCCCTCTGAAGTGTATCTGTCTGAAATAGGCCTTGACACCTTTTCAGGTGCGACATTCCATTCTCTGGACTAGTTGGTCAAGTGTAATCCACATAGGGATTTTCCAGCAAATGGCTACTTTACAGTCTCAGCCAGGTTTTGCTTGCATGTCCTTTTTTTAAGTAACACATCTTACTTAAAAGTTCAATATGTCTGTAAGTAATTTGGGGTTATGATCCATGGTCATGACAATGTGAATGTCAGCATGCTATTCAACTGCAGAAGGAATCATGACATAGCCAAATCTAATCCTTATCCAATAACCACACGTGTGTACTTTTTGACAAGGGCCACTGGATAGCAATCAAGAACAGGGATTTGGGCTAAATTTTCTCCTGATGAGCCCAGGGATGGGTGAGGGATGGGATCTGGGGGCGGTGGTGGGGGGATGCTGGAAATTGTAGCAGCTCCAACACTATAGTTGAAATTAGCTAACCCAGCAAAGGCCAGTGTTCACCTGTAGGATCTTCTGCTTGTCGGTTAGAAGTGCCATATTTCACACGGACATTAAACTGAGGCCCTGTCTGTCCTCTCAGCTGAATATAAAAATACCATGACACTATTCAAAGAATAGGGGAGTTGTCGCTGGTGCCCTGGCCAATATTTATCCTCCAACCAACATCACTAAAAAACATAATTTGGCCGTTTAACGCATTGTTGTTTATGGGAGCTTGCTGTGTGCATTTCATAAGTCACAACAGTGACTGCATTTCAATACTAATTCATTGGATGTAAAGCACTTAGGGACATCCTAAGATTGCAAAATGTGCTTTATAAATGCAACACTTTATTTTATTTCTTTCATATAGTTTGACTGACCCATGAGGAATATGAGCAATTTGGTGAAGAAATGAAGCATTCTGAAATACAAAATGCCACGCCAGAGTTTGCGGACTATTACTTACGCCTAATTCCCTTCCGCAGGATAATCTCCAGAATATCACACGTGGAGGCGAGGTGAGGGTTACAATCTGTGATGGGATCCTTGTCTGCCTGGATGCTTAGGATGCATGCTGTCGAGGAAACAGAATTACTCCTATTATATTGGCACAGATGGTTACACTGGAAAGTAAAGTCAATCTGGGCCTGAGAACAAAATGCAGCATATAAATGGTTCAGAGTTCAGTTGCCAGTCTGTGCTGAGCTAGTGGGGACAGCATTTCTGAGCTACCAACCTCCATAAACTTGAACTCATTCAAAACTCTGCTGCCCCTATCCTGACTCGCACCAAGTTCCACTCACCCATCACTCCTTCAACACCTCTTTGTTCCTTTATCTGTGACATCTTTTGATTATCTGCTCCTATCACTGCTTGCTTGTCCCTACAACCAACCCCGCACCCCCGCCAACTTCTCTCCCCCCAACACCCCCCAACCTTAAACCAGCTTATATTTCACCCTCTCCTATTTTTACTTAGTTCTGTTGAAGGGTCATGAGGACTCGAAACGTCAACTCTTTTCTTCTCCGCCGATTCTGCCAGACCTGCTGAGTTTTTCCAGGTAATTCTGTTTTTGTTTTGGATTTCCAGCATCCACAGTAGTTTTTTGTTTTCATCACCCCTATGCCTGTTATAATTCACTGCTTATTCACAGAGCAAATGAGGAATCTGGAACCAGTCTTTCCTCAACATAGGTTAATTCACGTAACCCAGACATCACATGCACAGACTCAGCCCAACCCTGGTGGAAACTAGTTCTTATGTATACTTAAGAATAACGCCCTAACCTTTCCCCAGTTAGTAACAGTTGCTCTGACTTACAACTAAAGCACGCATTTCATTGTGACAGGATTGCAACATTAACAGTGCTTGCTGGCATTCTATGGCTCCTGACCTGGAAATACCTCAATTTTAAAATTCTTATCCTTGTTTCCAGATCCCTCTATGGCCTCACCTCACTCTATCTCTGCAATTTCCTCCAACAAACCTTTGGTATCTCTGTGATCCACCAATTCTGGCCTCTTGCACATCCTCGATTTTCATTCCTCCACCATAGGCTGTAAATTTTATATTAATTGTGTTTAATTGGATGGTGATTGGCATTAACTGGGAATTCACTTGTTCCCCTATAAATAAACAGAGACTGAAACTATGGTTGCTGGTTAGGAGTAAATGCTTGTATAGCATACTTTGTGTTATCCGGCACTCTAACAACTGGAATTCTCTTTTAACCGGAATTTCTGATGTCCCCCTAATGCAAATCGTCACTCTACCAGCTGGAAGTAATTATGAAGTTATTCAGAACTTGTACCTGTATTTTGTACTTTAATTTACTGCTAATCTTCAACAGTACATTAAAACATAAAGAGAATACTGTTCTTGGCTTACTGAGTACTTGCATATTAGTTCATGCTAGAAGTATTGTGCAGTATTCCATCAGTAAATGGAACTCTCCATTAACTGGCATTTTTGATTAATCAGCACCACCCATTCCCCACGCATGCCTGATAATAAAGATTTTACTGTAATATGTAAATAAATGCTTATAAAAGTGTGTAAAATTGTCTCCAGTTCTATCCTTCATCAACTGGCTTTCTGGAATATAATATGGTAGCAGGGGATAAAAGCAAAATACTGCGGATGCTGGAAATCTGAAATAAAAACAGAAAATGTTGGAAAAACTCAGCAAGTCTGAAAGCATCTTTGGAGAGAGAAACAGAGTTAACATTTCGAGTCTCTATGACCTTTCTTCAGAGCTAAAGAGAAGTACAAATGTGATGAAATTTATACTGTTTAAGAGGGTGCAGCAGGTGAAGCTGAAAGAAGGCCAGGGATAGAGGGGGCTAAGGAGAGATTGACAAAGATGTCATGGACGAAAAGACAAAGGGAGTGTTAATGGTAGTCGTAAGGACCATATTATTTATGGTAGCAGGGGAGATTGCCTCAAGGTGTAGATTAGAAACTAAGAGAAAAAAATACAGACAGAAAACTACGATCCTAGTGGCAAATAGTGTACATTGTTGGGGCATTATTACCCTCCAATGTCCTTGAAGTCTGAACCATATGACCAGTGGAAGAATGAAGTGAGAATGTGGAGACAGGTTATGCCCCTGCTGAAAGGAAAACAAGGCATGGCCTTGGTGATGTCTCTTCCTACAAGTAGTAAAATCAAAAGTATTTTGTGAGGTGAATGCCTGTTAGTTATATAGTGATGAAAGTTTAGATTTTCTACCAGAGTTCTTGGATGAAATCTACAAGAAAGATTATCTGTTAAATGCCTAAGAGGCATGATCAGTCTTTGACATATTTCGGAAAATAGATGGTCATTCCATGGGAGAATATATCATGAACTTTAACAGATTATATAAGATTGATAAAATTCAATTTGAGGATCCTTGGATCAGTAAATTGCTGCTGGATTGTGGATGGACTACTGGTTTTAACTGGTGTTTGGTTCTGAGAGAGAGAGAGAGAGACCCTGTTAGATCGGGTGTCTGATGCCTTGAAAAAAATTCCTCAGGAAGCAGTCATTACCTTTAACTTTCATGGAACAAATGGAACATTCAACGATTACCAGATTTCCTAATGGTCCAGATACTGGATGCAGGTATCAATACAACGGAAGGATTAAAGCAGGACTTCCCAAACTGTGGGTCGTGACACCAAGAGATGAGATTTTGGGGTCGCAAAATCCGAGGCAGCAATTCAGGCTGAATACTAACAGCTTCGAGGTCCCTTTAAATCTTTGCTTTGTTTTCTATTGGTGGATAAGTCATTATTGCTGCTGCAAAAAAAGCCCGCGAAAAGTGGGACTTGTTTTTTAAAAAAAAAACATTGCAGTTTAAATATTTGTCACCATGATGAACTTCTCCCCACCACCCCCCACTCCCCCCTCAGCTCAGGAGTTAAATTAGCCCCCCACCTGCTAAGGAGCTAAAATAACCCCACTTTCACCAGCTCAGGGGCTAAAGTACCCCAAACCCCTGCTCAGGAGCTAAACCCCAGCCTCCAACCTGGTCAGGAGCTAAACACCCCCCCACCACCGCCCCACCCACTCCCCTTCCCCCCCCACCAACAGGGTTACACAAAGTCTGGGGCATTAAAATGGGGTCACACCGGGAAAAGGTTTGAGGAGCACTGGATTAAAGACAAGCAGAACAGGATGCAATCACTTCCAGCAGAACTGACTCTTACAGCAGAAGACGTAATTGGGACAGTAAAAATAGGAAAACGAATCCTAGGAATACCTAAAGGGACAGTTAATAGAAGCATCAGGTATGACTCAAAGTATCATTATACGGTAAACTACCCAAAGATAGAGAGGCAGGGTCCTCAAAATGAAGATGAAGATAATGATGTGTTCAAACAAATTGTACTGGTCCCAAGGAGTTTTTAGTCCTGTATTGAATGTGTTAGTTGTAGACTCCTTTAATTGTACAGTACTAAATAGTGCTTGTACTTTAAGACTCTACTGAATATATCAGTTAAAATTTTACCATGATTCACTAAATGGTGAGGTTAAGGAATATACAAGTACTACATGCCCTTAGGTTTCGCGATGACAACAGTCTGAGGTCACTGAAGAGAGTTGTGATTCCATGTAAAAAAGCTGGAGTTAGCTGTTTTATAAGTATTGATGTATTAGTGAATACCTATGTTGTTGAGTAAACCTTCTATGAAAAAGGCACAAATGAAACTTGACATGGAGCATGGTAAGGCAATTATTTTTGGAAAGTCAGTGAATCTTCATTGACTCAGTTAGGATATTATTGTGTCCTCTTAAGAAAATCTGATGTTTCTCATCAGACTTTTAGACAAATATTAATGTCATTGGGTGATAAGAATCATGGAGGAAAAAAGCAAATTGTCTTAAAGTTACATGGACAATTTGCTCACCCTACTTGTCAAAGGTTAAAAATTCTGCTAAAAGATGCAGGTGGGGTTAATAAAGAGTATACAAGACTAATTGAAGAGATTAGTGGGAAGTTAGAAATCTATCAAAAATGTCAGAGGACATGCTCTATGTCTGATTATAAGCCTTAAGCCTTCCAATGGCACATGACTTTAATTAAGTAGTTGCCATGGATCTAAAGGTATGGGATAAAGACAGGAATATTTTTATTCTCCATTTTGTAAACGTGGTGACCAGATTTAGTCTCTCCACAATAATACTCAAAAGCACAAAAGGGCTATTATAGACAATATCATGAAAATAATGGATAGGGACCGGACTTGGGGGACACCAACAAAGTTTCTGATAATGGAATAAAATTTACCAATGGCCAATTTAAAGATACGTGTGAAAATATGAACATCATGGTCATGAATAATGCAGCTGAACATCCTTTAGGCAATGGACTCTGTGAAAGAAATCATGTGGTGATCAATGAAATACTGCATAAAATTTTAGCTGGACAACCAGACTGTAAGTTGACAACCACATGTTCATGTAAAGAATTCACTTCAAGTGGTTGGATGATATAGTTCCTATCAATTAGTCCATGGCAAAATCCTAAATTGCCTTCTGTGCTATGCAATAGTCATCCTGCTCTAGAAGGTACTACAATTAGTTCAATTTTTTTGGCACCTTTTGAATGCTTTATGTGCAGGGAGATGGGCTTTCAATAAGCTGGGATCTCTGAGAAAATTTGGTAGGCTTTGAGGCATCGTAAAGAATCATCTGCGACAGAATTTAATTTGAGTGACTTGGTGTATTATAAAATAGGCCAGGGAATGGAAACTCCCTGATATGGTAATAGGTCGTGACAATAAGAAATTATTTATCAAATATGGCAATCAAATTATTTAGGTTATTTCTTCATGATTAATGGGAATTAATTACAAAATCTCAGATTCTGAGCAGCTGATATAAGTAAGCAAGGCACCTTATACCTCAAATCTCATGGTGTTTTGCAATGAAGATCCTGAGGAACCGATATGATAGATCAAGGGCTGGATAGTGGTGATGTGAGCGATCAGGACACACAAGACAAAGCTATCACATCCACAGGCCAATTGGCCAGAATGGATACTAGAGTGATACATATTCCAGGGGTCAAGTGAATTTGGGGTGTGACAATTGTGGGACGTGCAGGAAAAACTCTAGGCAAGTTTAAATATTGATTGAATTTGTACAGGATGATGGCCAAGAAGCACGTTCCAAGGGCTGGTAGAATGGGATGAAAGAGTGGAGAATAAGAAGACATAATGCATGCGGGTCTGAAGTGACATCTGTCAGAAAATGATCACGTACTGGAGAAAGATCCTCATAGGGTGCAAGAAGGCGACCTTGCATCACTAGTCCTGACAGACAGAAAAGTGGAAGTAGAAATAGATTAGATAATGAAATAAAGGCTAAGAACAGTCTAGGAACAGAATTAGAAGAAATCTTCATGATCATGATGTTCTGGTGACTACTAATAAGTCTGAGGATAAACTGCTAAGAGAGGCAAAACAGAAGGAATGGTTGGAGACAGTATGGAATTTATTCTGAAGCAACCAGGTGGACTTATGTTGAAAATGTATAAAGCTAAAGCAAAGATGGTTGGCAGGGATTTTGAAAAGTAATGGGTGATACAGATGTTAGAGTGAACTCTTGCACAACATGCAAAGTAATCATGAAAATCTTTTTAGCTCTTTTGGCCACATATTCATGGGAGCGTAGATCAATAGACATAAAAGCAACTTCTCTGCAAGGTCATACTTTTCAAAGAGAAATGTTTCTAAAACTGCCCAAAGAGACAGCAGATGCCAAAGGTAAATTGTGGAAACTAAACAAATGTGTTGTGGCCAGATTGATATTTCCAGGGCATGGCTTTTCTCAGTGAGATCTGCTTTGCTGAAAACAGGTGGTGCTCAGTTAAGAACTGATCCTACAATGTTTTATTGATAGATAACGGAAAACTTTAAGGCATCCTCATGATGCATATTGATGATCTCTTGTGAGGCAATACTGCCAAGTTTGAGAAATGTGTGATTAATAAGATTAGAGTAGAATTTAAAATTGGGAGTCAGGCTTGTGGGACTTTTAAATATATTGGTTTAGACATTAAAAAAAGTAGGCCCAGAATAACTTTGAATCAAGAAGCTTATTTAGAAAGTCTAAGTTCCATCCTGCTTAACTGTACTAGGTCCTCACAGAAAGATGATGTTATACCTAAAGAGGAAACAGAGCGATTGCGAAACTCGTTGTTCACTTGAACTGGTGGGACGCTCAGACCAGACGAAATGCCAGTTTACATGCATTGGAGTTAACTGCTATGATGAAACACATGATAAAGTAGAGGATGATTTAAGGGCAAAATTTTAAAAAATTAAATCTGGAGAAATGCGTACTTAAATTCCCATTCTTAGGTGACCTAAACAACGTGAAGCTAGTCATTTTTAGCGATGCTTTTTAAAATTCATTCACCGGATGTGGGCTTCACTGACTGGGCCAGCATTTATTGCCCATCCCTAATTGTCTCTGAGAAGGTGGTGGTGAGCTGCCTTCTTGAACAACTGCAGTCCATGTGGTGTAGGCATACCCACAGTGCTGTTAGGAAGGGAGTTCCAGGGTTTTGACCCAGCCACAGTGAAGGAACAGCAATATATTTCCAGGTCAGGATGGTGAGTGACTTAGAACAAAGAACAAAGAAAAGAACAGCACAGGAACAGGCCCTTCGGCCCTCCAAGCCTGCGCCGATCATATTGCCCATCAACTAAAACATTTTGCACTTCCGGGGTCCGTATCCCTCTACTCCCATCCGATTCATGTATTTGTCAAGCTGCCTCTTAAAAACACCACTATCGTACCTGCTTCCACCACCTCCTCTGGCAGTGAATTCCAGACACTCACTACACTCTGCGTAAAAAACTTGCCCCGCACATCTCCTCTATAGTTTTCTCCTCACACCTTAAATCTATGTCTAGTAACTGACTCTTCCACCCTGGGAAAAAGCTTCTATCTACTCTGTCCATGCCACTCATAATTTTGTAAACTTCTATCAAGTCGCCTCTCAATCTCCGTCGCTCTAGTGAGAACAATCCGAGTTTCTCCAACCTCTCCTCATAGCTAATAACCTCCAGACCAGGCAGCATCCTGGTAAACCTCCTCTGCACCCTCTCCAATGCCTCCATATCCTTCTGGTAATGTGGTGACCAGAATTGCACGCAATATTCCAAGTGTGGTCTAACCAAGGTTCTATACAGCTGCAGCATGACTTCCCAGCTTTTATACTCAATACCCCTGCTGATGAAGGCAAGCATGCCATATGCCTTCCTGACTACCTTATCCACCTGCATTGCCACTTCCAGTGACCTGTGGACCTGTACACCCAGATCCCTCTGCCCGTCAATGCACTTAAGGGTTCTGCCATTTACTGTATAATTCCTGCCTGTATTAGACCTTCCAAAATGCATTACCTCGCATTTGTTTGGATTAAACTCCATCTGCCATTTCTCTGCCCAAGTCTCCAATCTATGTCCCGTTGTATCCTTTGACAATCCTCTTCACTATCTGCAACTCCTCCAACCTTAGTGTCGTCTGCAAATTTACTAATTAGCCCAGTTACATTTTCCTCCAAATCATTTATGTATACTACAAACAGCAAAGGTCCCAGCACTGATCCCTGCGGAACTCCACTAGTCACAGCTCTCCATTCAGAAAAGCACCCTTCCACTGCTACCCTCTGTCTTCTATGACCAAGCCAATTCTGTATCCATCTTGCCAGCTCACCTCTGATCCCGTGCGACTTTACCTTCTGTACCAGTCTGCCATGAGGGACCTTGTCAAAGGCCTTACTGAAATCCATGTATATAACATCCACTGTCCTTCCATCATCGATCATCTTTGTCACTTCCTCGAAAAACTTGATCAAGTTATTGAGACACGACCTCCCCTTCACAAGACCATGCTGCCTCTCACTAATACGCCCATTCAAATGCTTCCAAATGGTAGTAAATCCTGTCGCGAAAAATCTTCTCCAATAATTTCCCTACCACTGACGTAAGGCTCACCAGCCTGTAATTTCCTAGATTATCCCTGCTACCCTTCTTAAACAATGGAACAACACTGGCCATTCTCCAGTCCTATGGGACCTCACCCATAGCCAGTCAGGATACAAAGATTTCTGTCAAGGCCCCAGCAATCTCCTCCCTTGCCTCCCTCAGTACTCTAGGGTAAATCCCATCTGGCCCTGGGGACTTATCCACCTTAATATTCTTCAAGACGCCTAACACCTCTTTTTTGATCTCAACATGATCCAGGCTATCTACACACTCTTCGCTAGACAAATCGACCGCTATGTCCTTCTCTTTGGTGAATACTGACTTGGAGGGGAACTTCCAGGTGATGGTAGATGGTAGTGGTCATGGGTTTGGAAGATACTGTCAAAGGAGCCTTGGTGAATTCCTGTAGATGGTACACACTGCTGCTACTGTGCGTAGGTGATGGATGGAGTGAATGTTTGTGGATGTGGCGCCAATCAAGCAGGTTGCTTTGTCCTGGATGGTGTCAAGCTTCTTGAGTGTTGTGGGAGCTGCACTCATCCAGGCAAGTGGGGATTATTCCATCACACTCCTGGCTTTTGCCTTGTAGATGGTGGACAGGCTTTGGGGGGTCAGGAAGTGGGTTACTCGTCGCATGTTTCCTAGCCTGCTCTTGTAGCCACAGTATTTATATGGCTAGTCCAGTTCAGTTTATGGTCAATGGTAACCCCCGGGACATTGATAGTAATGCCATTGAACATCAAGGGGCGATGGTTGGATTCTCTCTTGTTGGAGATGGTCATTGCCTGACACTTGTGTGGTGCGAATGTTACTTGCCACTTGTCAGCCCAAGCCTGGATAGTGTCCTGGTCTTGCTGCATTTGGACATGGGCTGATTCAGTGTCGGAGGAGTCGGCAAATGGTGCTGAACATCATGCAATCATCAACGACCTTCCCCACCTTATGATGGAAAGAAGGTCATTGATGAAGCAGTTGAAGATGGTTGGGCTGAGGACACTATCCTGAGGAACTCCTGCAGTGATGTCCTGGAGCTGAGATGACTGGCCTCCAACAACCACAACCATCTTCCTTTGTGCTAGGTATGACTCCAACAAGCGGAGCGTTTTCCCCGATTCCCATTGACACCAGTTTTGCTTTGGCTCCTTGATGCCACACTCTGTCAAATGCAGCCTTGATGTCAAGGGCAGTCACTTTCACCTCACCTCTGGAGTTCAGCTCTTTTGTCCATGTTTGAACCAAAGCTGTAATGAGGTCAGGAACTGAGTGGCCCTGGCGGAACCCAAACTGAGTATCAGTGAGCAGGTTATTGCTAAGTAAGTCCCACTTGATAACACTGTTGATGACACCTTCCATCTCTTTACTGATGATGGAGAGTAGACCAATGGGGTGGTAATGATGGGTTGGCTTTGTCCTGCTTTTTGTGTACAGGACATACCTGGGCAATTTTCCATATTGCCAGGTAGATGCCAATGTTGTAGTTGTAGTGGAACAGCTTGGCTAGGGGCGCGGCAAGTTCTGGAGCACACGTCTTCAATACTATTGCCGGAATAATGTCAGGGTCCATAGCCTTTGCAGTGCCCAGTGCCTTCAGCCATTTCTTGATATCACATGGAGTGAATCGAATTGGCTGAAGACTGGCATCTGTGATGCTGGGGTCCTCCGGAAAGAACAAGATGGATCATCCACTTGGCACTTCTGGCTGAAGGTTGTTGTGAATGCTTCAGCCTTATCTTTTGCATCGATGTGCTGGCTCCCCCATCATTGAGGATGGAGATATTTGTGGACCCTCCTCCTCCAGTGAGTTCTTTAATTGTTCACCACCATCATGACTGAATGTGGCAGGACTGCAGAGTTTAGATCTGACCTGTTGGTTGTGGAATCGCTTAGCTCTGCCTATCGCTCGCTGCTTATGCTATTTGGCACGCAAGTAGTCCTGTGTTGTAGCTTACCAGGTTGACACTTCATTTTTAGGTATGCTTGATGCTGCTCCTGGCATGCCTCTTGCACTCTTCATTGAACCAGTGTTGATCCCCTGGCTTGGTGATAATGGTAGAATGGGGGATATGCTGGGCCATGAGGTTAGAGATTGTGGTTGAGTACAATTCTGCTGCTGTTGATGGCCCACAGTGCCTCATGGTTACTCAGTCTTGAGTTGCTAGATCTGTTCGAAATCTATCTCACTTAGCATGGTGAATTCCAGAGGGAATTCCAGAGTTAAGGGCCTAGGCAGTTTAAGGCATGGACACCAATGGTGGAGCAATGGAAATTGGAGATGCACAAGAGGCTAGAATTGAAGAAGTGCCATGATCTCAGAGGGGTGTGGTGCTGGGGCAGATTACAGAGAAAGTGAGGGAGAAGTCCATGGGGGGATTTGAACATGAGTTAAGAGTTTTAAAATCAAAATGTTGCCAGATCAGAAGCTAGACTAGGTCAGCAAGCACAGAGGTGATGGGTGAATGGAACTTCGTGCTTAGTCCCTGATGAGCAAGTACTGAAATTATCGAGAGCAATTTCACAGCAGAACTCAAGGATCCACCTGTTGTCATGAGGAGAAAGTAGTTGTTTGATACGAGCAGTTAGCAAAACTTTATCAAACTCTGGAGAGAATCAACACAAAAGCAGAACACCATAGAACTGACAAAAAATCAACAACTTGAAACACTGGCCAGAATTTTCACGTTGGTATGTGGGGATGAGCCCCACATGAAAAATGACGTGTGGTGACATCGGCCGAGTGTCCCGCTGTCACCACACACCATCACGATATTTCGGTGGGCAGGCGCGCGATGATCTCCAATGCGCGGCCGCCATTAAATAAGGGGCAATTTAAGGCCCTTGAGGCAGAAATTGATGCCGATTTTTCAGGGCCTGTGCGATCTTCAGTGCACGGGTGCAATGGGCAGGCCACATTTTTATAAACCTCATCCATGGGCGGGATAAGAGGGGTGAGTGGAGTCGCGAGTGTTATGTGTCAGACATTTAATGCTTAAAGTTACTGCTACTTGCCTGTGTGAGCAGGAATACTTCAAAACTCTTCACAGCTGCTTGGACAGGAGTAACAGGCTTCAGGTCAGGACTCTGGAGTAAATATAATTTCTGGGGCCTTGCTGGTTTCAGGAAGCCTTCCCTTAGCCTGGGAATGGGGGTTGTGCTCTCCACTGGAGGCACCTCCTCTGAGGAGGGAGGGTCAGATGGGGGAGGAGGCCAGGAGTCCACATTCAGCCTCCAGGGGAGCCACCTTTGGGAGGACAGGCGCAGGCACAAGAGCACAGGGCCAACAGGATGTCCAAGGCGGGAAGGGCCGCAGAAGATGCCACTATCCTGCTGCCAGGGTTTACAGGCGGTGAAGCAGCTATCTCAATATGTCTGAGGTGCAGTGCCGAAGGAGGCTCCATCTCTCAAGGGAGACAGTGGCCTCCATTTGTCAGATGATAGGCCCTGAGATCTGCGCCAACTGTGTGGTTGGGCACCCCATGCCAGTGGCATTGAAGGTCATGGCTGCCCTCAACTTCTATGCCTCTGGCTCTTTCCAAGGGTCGGTGGGTGGTCTTTGCGGAATATCCCAGTCAGTTGTCGACACTTATGTCAAGCAGGTGACAGTCGCTCTGTTCAGGTGTGCATTGACCTTCATCCACTACCACAGGGACCAGGCAAGATAGACACAGTGAGCCAGAGGCTTTATGGCCATTGCTGGCTTCCCCTGCGTCCAGGGTGCAATAGACTGTACACATGTGACCATCAAGGTGCCAGCAGGTGAGCCCGGTGCCTTCATCAACAGGAAGGGCTTCCACTCCATGAACGTGCAGACAGTGTGTGATCACAGGATGCAGATTCTACAAGTCTATGCAAGGCACCCAGGCAGCTCCCATGATGCTTACATCCTCAGACACTCCCAGGTGCTGAGGCTCTTCAGTGCTCCAGCCCAGCTGGATGGATGGCTGCTGGGTGACAAGGGCTATCCCCTCAAAAGTTGGCTCATGATGCCTCTCCGCCATCCAAGAGCAGAGGCCGAGCAATGGTGCAATGGGAGCCACGCCTCCACAAGGGCTGTGATTGAGAGAACCATCGGTCTTCTCAAGGTGCGCTTTCGATGCCTGGACTGTTCAGGGGGCGCACTCCAATACCCCCCAGATCGTGTGTCACTGATAGTCATTGCAAGCTGCGCTCTCCACAATCTGGTGCTAGAAAGGGGTGACACAGTTGAGGAAGAAAGTATAGAAGCAGATGCTCCGGCTGCACACAATGAGCCCAGTAGTGAGTTTGAGGATGACCACACATAGGAGAACGCTGAGGGGGCATCCTCCAGGAAGGCAGGGACACCCAGGAGTCTTTAATCCAACGAACCTTCAGCTAGCCCACCACAGATGGACCTCCAACACAAGCCAGGGCTGTAGGCTCCATACCTGAGAGCAACATCTGCCTGGTTAGGAACATTAACTATTTGCCTTGTCAATAAAGCTCAATGACAAACAAGTCACTCATAACATCATGGGTTCCCATCCACCTGCAGAAGTAAGGAATCACCCTGAGCCATGCTCACATATCAAAATTTAATGAATCAACAAAATGAAGCAGAAAATAAAAAGAATGCAAAGGTGTTGCACATCACACTAAGTGGTCATGAACTAATAGTGGGGCAACATAGTGAGAAGCCCGTGGTGTGCCTAAGATGCCTTAAGTTTACATTTCTGGGTGCTACGTCTAGGTGCTCCCCCCTCGCTGGCACTAGCATCTGAGACAGCCCACTCACTGTTAGCCTCAATGACCTTGGTGGGCGTCCTTTGGCCCATGGAACCTGTGCTGGCCCCAACTGGGAGGTAGCGGCCAGATCCATGGCTGGCATTTTCCCAGTTGCCGCAGCCTCATCGGATCCCATGATCACTGGCAGAGGGGAGGAGGACCCGCAGAGATGACAGGCAGCTCCTGCGCCGACGTGAGGTTGCTTCGGCCCTCCATGTTCACCATTGATATATGGGCTGGGATGTGGGGGGTGCCCAATCCATCTCCCACACTGGCACTGACCAGCTGAGGTCAATGCCGCTGTGAAGGCTTGCAGGTCCGAGCGTAACCCCAGGAGGCCCTGATTGTTCCCCTCAAGGAGCCTCTCCACGAGAGTCACCACTCTCTCCATGGAAGAAGCATGGCGCTCAGCCATAAGGCTCATTGCATCGGTGATACTCCGTGTGGATTCCTCCAGCACGGGGACCATGCCATGCATTGCCTCATGTAGCTCCGCCAGATCCTCACGCATACCCTGCTGGACTTCCAGCATCTGCTGCCTCATGTACGACTCCAGGGGCACATCATCAGCCACTGACTGAGCATGTGTCCGGTCCCCAGCAATCTTCCGACTGCTGGCGCCATGGGCACTCTCTGTCTCTGCCCGCACCTCAAGCAAGCGGGAAGTGCCTTCACCGCTGTGCCCCGGGACACTAGCCAACGATCTAATTCCCACCGAGGTGCTAGTATCTGCGCTGGTGCCTGCCTGGCAGAGATGGTTTGATGCTGGTGATTCCATTTGTTCAGGGCCCTCAGGTGTCAGAGGCGGCCCCTCTGCCTCCTCCTCCCGGCCCCGCTCCGGTGATGCTGAAAGGAAGAACAAGGACATTTGAATAGGGCAAGTGGAGGCAATGTCAATGTGCATGCCTGTCCCCTGGATCAGTATGCGCTTATCCTTCCATAATCAATGGTCAACCCATGTTGGAAGCTTCAATCGCTGAACATTCAAGTGGGATGGCTGCTAGAGCACACATGGTGACCTCAGTGCACGGCAATCTCGCCTCCCTGTGGCACCCCAGCCTCACTGCCACCAGTGCACCTGGGCACATGGCGCCTCTCCAGGTCCATCACATCCTCCTCGTATCTGGTGATTCTGGCCAACTGGGCCTGGCCTCCACCAGTCCGCATCTGCCTGACGGTGTTGTGTGTGGTCTTCTCCTGAAAAGGAGAGAGGAGCATTCACCCTGTACCTGGGTTCCCATCGCATCCCTGTCACCCCAACCTGAGTGGGGCATTGCAGGGCTCCAGTGAATCGTCACCCCGCAGCTGCCGCACACTCACACCAAGAAGCCGGGGCTGACCCCCTTTGTCCACATGCTGCATCCATCCCATTTGCCATCACACGGTCTAACCTTGCAAAGCAAGGACGCACAAGCACGTGGAACGCCAAGGGCAGCAGATGAATTGGTGCCCCGTGACCTGGAAGCTCCCCTCCCAGCATATCAGCAGCCTGGCTTTGACATGTTTTGCAATTCCAGCACTGCGCCCAGGTGCAGATCCTTGAGGTAGCCCCCAAACAGTACTCTGGGTGTCTAATACACGTTGTGGGTGCAGAACCCATCTCAGCACTACCCTCTCAGGGTGAACTAGGCATGGGCAATATCTGCTGGCCTACCCGGCGTGGGTCACATGCCGCGATTGATTCAATGCTGTAACTGCATTCAGAGTTGGATTTGGGGGGGGGGGGTGGCAGTGGTGCTGGGGGGAAAGCCTACCTGCTGTGTTAAGTGACCTCTGCCAACATGGTACTCACCCTTCCCGAGCGCAAGAGGTTGTTGAAACGCTTGCGACACTGGACCCACGTGTCACACCACGTCATGGGAGCTGACTTTGTCTGTCACCTCCTCCTAGGCACGTTTGGTCAGGTGGGGGGGGGGGCGTCCTCCTCTTGTCCCTAGGAATGAGGATCCCCCACCGTGCTGCCACCTCCTTCAGGAGGGCAGATAGGCATTCGTCAGAAAACCAAGGGGCACAGTGCGCCACTACCCTACCCATCTGCCTGGCCTGCTCATCAGCGCACTCTGGGGAGCCCTTCTGTTGGCCACGATGAACAGCCTTTGCAAGGCTGCCTGCATGTTATTTGAACAGGACACCAGGTCGCCATTGGACCCGGCGGTCATTGCACTCCCGCCACTGCCCGTTCACTCCCGCTATCCTCAGGAGCTACATTTCATGTTGGGCAGGCCTTAATTGGCCCGCCTAGTTAAATGGCGGTGCAGGCGGCAATCAGTTCTGCGCCTGCCCAATGGGGAGAAAATTCCCCCCATTAACTCTGTTTCTCTCAGATGCTGCCAGACCTGCTGGAGTATTTCCAACATTTCCTGTTTCTATTCTGGAGAATCAAAAATAAGGAAGCAAGATGTTGATCCTGATTTGATTCGCATGGTGTAGTGGGTAACATATTAGCATAGATAGAAGATTGGCTGGCTGGCAGAAAGCAGAGAGTATGCATAATGGGTCTTTTTCGGATTGGCAGGATGTGACGAGTGGAGTCCCACAGGGGTCTGTACTGGGGCCTCAACTTTTTACAATTTACATCAATGACTTAGATAAGGGAAGTGAAGACATGGTAGCTAAATTTGCAGATGACACAAATATAGGTAGGAAAGTACGTTGTGAAGAGGATATGAGGAGGTTGCAGATGGATATGGATAGGTTGAGTGAGTGGACAAAGATCTGGCAAATGGAGTTTAACATGGAAAATGTAAAGTTGTTCACTTTGGCAGGAAGAACAAAAAAGCAGAGTATTACTTAAATGGAGAATGGCTGCATAATCCTGAGGTGCAGAGGGATCTAGGTGTTCTCGTGCATGAGTCACAAAATGTTAATATGCAGCTACAACAAGTAATTAAGAAGGCTAATGGAATGCTATCTTTTATTATGAGAGGGGTTGAACATAAAAGTAAGGATGTTATGCTTCAGTTATACAGGGCATTGGTGAGACCGCACCTCAAATACTGTGCGCAGTTTTGGTCTCCTTATTTAAGGATGGATGTAAATGCATTGGAGGCAGTTCGAAGGAGGTTTACTAGATTGATACCTGGAATGAGTGGGTTGTCTTATGAGGAAAGGTTGGACTGACTGGGTTTGTTTCCACTGGAGTTTAGAAGAGTAAGCAGTGATTTGATTGAAGTATACAAGATCCTGAACAGCCTTGACAAGGTGGATATTGAAAGGATGTTTGCTCTTGTGGGTGAGTCCAGAACTAGGGGGCACTGTTTTAAAATTAGGAGTCACCCTTTTAGGACACAGATGAGGAGAAATTTTTTCTCTCAGGGGGTTGTGCGACTTTGGAATTCTCTGCTCAAAAAGTGGTGGCGGCGGGGTCATTGAATATTTTTAAGGCAGAGGCAGATAGATTTTTGTTAGGCAAGGGGATCAAAGGTTATTGGGGTTAGATGGGAATATGGAAATTGAAACACAAGAAGATCAGCCATTATCTTACAGAATGGCGGAGAAGGCTCGAGGGGCCGTATGGTCTACTCCTGTTCCCATTTCTTATGTTCTTATGATTCAACTGAGTTTAATTTTACTGACAACATAGAAACAGAAACTTGCTGAGCTTGGCAGTCTAATAGCCCATCAGGCAGGGGTTCTGCTATGTCATTGTTTTCTCAAGGCCAACAATGGGTGGGCCAGGTGTAAACACATACTAGTTAGTTTGGTATCAAGCATTTGAAAGCTAACCTGGAGTAAAGCCTTAAGAACAAATCCTCCTAAAATATAAATACATTTGGACTGGGGTAAAGGTATCCATGGGGGAATGGATCCCTTTTAAATTAACCTTGTTGCGACCAACTAAGGGGGTTCAATAAAGAAGGGTAGCCAGCTCATCCCTCCTCACCCGGGTGCATAACAAAATTGGGGTCCCGTTTGAGAAGTTAACAAATTGGGGACCTTGCCTGGGGACCAGTCGTAACACAAACAATATTCAATACTAACACTGTATGGCCCACACCGATGTCATCACAAGGATTTAAAAGGGCAATGGTCGATGTGAAATTTTCACACCAAACCTTGTAAAAGCATCCAGTGACACCAGTCTTTTCAAATTAAGAGTTGTGTCTAGAAAGAGCATTTGGAGATGTAAAACAGTAGTGAGGAATTAATGGCGTTAAGGTATCATTGCCACTCCATTTAAGTGTATGCAGTTTAATGGTTTTTCCTTTAGCCTGCTGCTACCAAAAGACTAAAAAATCCTAGTTACAACAGACAGTATGAGGGGTACAGGAAAATAGCCATCTTTCAGATTAAGGCCTAGGCTTTCAAATGGATGTAACAGATCTCGTGGCAGTATTTCACAGAAGAGCAGGAGTTCTGCTAATATTTGTCTGAGGCGTAGATGGCGAAACATTGTGGCCGTTAAGTTGGATAATTCCGGTAAAGCTGATTTTGGCAATTTTGCAGTTGGTTTGGAGACACTTGGTTCCGCAGGATAGCTGAACAGGCTATTTCCTATTTCCTTTGTGATTGTGGCTTCTGCTAAGCCTTGCCTCCAGCAACAGCGAGAGAGAGAGACTTCACGTGCAACTGCAGGGGTGACTAGTTGGTCTTCTTCTTGCTGTCACACACAACACACATTGCACTGCTCTGCCAGCCAACCAACATCACAAAAGCAAAACCAGTTCTTTGGTCTTTACTACACTGGGCTGTAACTTCCAGCTAGTGTCGGAAAGAGATGGGGTTGGAGGTTGGGGGGGTCGGAGGGGTCAGAGGGGTGGGAGTGTCAGAAGTTACAGGTGTTAGGGGGTGGGGGGGTTGGGGTTCGAAGGTCGGGGTCAGAGGTTGGGAGGCGGGGGTCTGGGGTCAGGGGGTGGGGATGTCAGAGGTCGGGGTGGTCAGGGGAGTCCTGTGGGGTCAGTCTGGGTGTTTACAATAGTTACCAAGAAGTTAGAAAAGGTTTTAATTCTTATAACTTTTTCTGAGTTAACCCTGATGGAACCATCCGAAGTTTGCGATTTAAACTGCATTTTCGGATGGTTCCCAGCACAGGGCAATTCCAGAGGAAGTGTGCACTTCTGGCAATTGCCGTGCAAACCCCAACTGGGAACTTCCGAGAGGGATTCCCCAGCTTATCTTTGTGGTATGTCCTAAATCAGACACTGGGGAACTCGGAGTTTATGGCCCATTGCTGTTTGTGGGATCTTGCTTTGGGTAAGTTAGCTGCAGCATTCCCTTCATTACAACAGTGAATTCAAAGATTATTCCATTAGCCGTAAAGTACATTGGGGCATCCTGAGGTTATGAAGAGTGCTAAAGAAATGTAAGTCTTTTTCTTCTTCCTGGGGAGTACATTCAGAGTAACATGAACGATCGATTGGCAAAGGCACTCTATCATCGCTAGGGGATAATGTCACTCCCTGAACAGCACACTACCTGTAATGAGATCACTCCATGCCTCAACATCTTGATTTTAAAATTTTCATATTTGTTTTCAAATCCCTCCATGGCCTCACCCTTCCCTATCTCTGTAATCTCCACCAGACCCAGGACTCTCCGAGATATCTGCGCTCCTCCAATTCTGGACGCTTGAGCAACTCCAATTTTAATTGCTGCACCATTGATGGCTGTGCCTTCAGTTACGCAGGCCCCAAGCTCTGCAATAGCCTCCCTACAACTCTCCACCTCTCTTTTCCCTTTAATCACTCCTTAATTCATTTCATTAATTTAAAGTCACCGATGACACAATGGATAAAGAAAGATCTGATGTAGCACTAATCAGTTCAGACCCAGAGGTCCCAGATTCTGTTTTTAGTCTGTAATGAATTAGTCCATGATAGCAGTTCACCTGCTACAATTGCCTCTGCATCTTTGGGCCATGGTTTGGGGAAGAAAAAAATCATTGTTTATCTTCGTTCTTATCCCGAGAGTTCTGCATGTGGACATTGGTGAGGGAAGGGCTGAGTTAGGAGCATAGGAACATAGGACTTAGAAGCAGGAGTCGGTCATTCAGCCCTTCGAGCCTTCTCCGCCATTCAATAAGATCATGGCTGACCTGGTTGTGTCTCAACTCCACTTTGCCATCTTTCCCCCATAACCCTTGACTCCCTTGTCTATCAAAAATCTGCTTAACTCTAGTTCAAACTGGAAATCCCTCCAGCTGCACGCTGTTTCAGTGCTGTGGGTGTACCTACACCACATGGACTACAGTGGTTCAAGAAAGTGACTCACCACCACTTTCTCAAGGGCAATTAGAGATGGGCAACAAAAACAAAACCTATACTATCAAGGCAGCAAATATGTCAGTTTGTAACTAAGAATTAAAATATGTTCTTGGTTTGTTTAAAGCACAGACTGGTTATGGCAACCCCACCCTTCTTAACTTGGACTAGACCATCAGGTCTTTTAAAAACAGAACTCTACTTGCAGCTACTTCCTTCAGTCTCTCTTGATCTGGCAGCAATGCTTGATTAAGACATTGGTTGGCCATTATTTTATGTTTATAGTTATTATTATGTTTATAGGCGATGCCTACATCCCAAGAACAAATAAGAAAAATTCTGCACAGTTCTTTCCTGGTAGAAACAAAAATATTTATGGAGGATTTCAAAATGTACTCTATTTCACCTCAACAGCTCATAAGACTGAAGTTACTGACATTGGGAGGCCAAAGAATAGCTGCACTAATTAGCACTTTAAGGAGTTTAAAGAAGCAGAATGGGCACAAAAATGCTTAGGCTTATCAGAGTTTCCAAACTTTTGAATCTACTTGTTGTATTTTATTTTTCTCTCCATTTTCTTAATTCATTCTTGAGATGTAGGCATTGTTGGCAAGGCCAACATTTATCACCCAATTTCCTTCAGAAGATGGTGGTGAACTGCCTTCTTGAAGCATTGTAAGTGTAGCGGTATGGTACAACTTAGTGGCTTCTTAAGCCATTTAAGGTGGAAGAGTCAAACACTTTGCTGCACTTTGCAGCAGTCTGGAGTCACATATAGACCAGATGGGTAAGGATGGTAGATTTCCTTCCTTAAAAGACATTAGTGAGCCAGTTGGATTTTTAATGACAATCTTCAAGGTCACTTTTTCATTTCCAGATTTTTAAAGAAAACTAAATTCACAGTGTTCTTTAAATTCACATCCTCTGGATTACTAGTCCAAGTTTCTGGGTTTCTAGTCCAGCAACATAGCCACTGCATCATCATATCTCCTGAAATTGTATGAGCCCAGATGGAAAACAAAACCTATACTGTCAAGGCAGCAAATATGTCAATTTGTAACTAAGGATTAAAATATGTTCTTGGTTTGTTTAAAGCGCAGACTGGTTATGGCAACCCCACCCTTCTTAACTTGGACTGGACCATCAGGATTTTTAAAAACAGAACTCTACTTGCAGCTACTTCCTTGAGTCTCTCTTGATCTGGTGGCAATGCTTGATTAAGACATTGGTTGGCCATTATTTTATGTTTATAGTAAATTAACATAGGAACAGGAGGCCATTCAGTCCCTCTAGCCTATTCCATCAACAAATCAGATCCTGGCAGATCTATACTTCAACCCCATTTTCCCGCCTTTGCTCCATACCCCTTGGCACCCTTACCCAACAAAAATCTATCAAACTCAGACTTCCAGATTTCCACAATCCATTGTGAGAAAAAGTGCTTCCTGATCTCACTCCTAAATGGCCTTTGGATTCCCCCGCCAGACGAAATGGTTTCTCTGTATTTATCTTATCAAATCACTTTCCATTTTAAAGGCCTCAAATAGCATCAGCAAAATTTATCAGCACTGTCTTCCAAGTCCATGAACCAAACTTCATTTGTGTTGGTTTTGAATTTAGAAGAGTGACGACAGTGGGACTGAAATCAGCTTCACATCATATGGACTGGCTACTGAAAGTTGGGCTCAGTGTCAGCCCCCAGTTTGTTTCTGCTTCTAGGTGGAGGGAATAGAGGGAGATACAGTGAGACTGGGTGAGGGGAAACAGAGATGGAGACTGTGGGAAGGGAAATGGGGAGGATTGGTAGTAGAAGAAAACACAAATAGAAAAACTGTTGGGAAGAATGACAATCAGGGAAATGGGGAGTCAGTGGGAATGGAAAAGGGAAAGGGAAGAAGATGCAGAGATTCACTGATAGAGAATGAGACCGAGGGGGATAGGGGCAAGAGGAGACGAGGGAAAGATGAAAGTTGCTAGCAGAGATTAGCAGAGCAGAGCAACATACAGTTCTAGCCCAACTCAATCCAATTTATGACTCTACTGTTCTGGCCATATATTTCTCCCTGAAGTAACTGGCGGTAATAAGCATACTTATACGCTGAGCCTACTAATATCCCTGAATCAATCTCACTATTTTAACAGCATTGATTTCTTTGAGTAATAAAATAAAACAAAAGTTCAGTTAGGGTTTTCTTGTAAACACTGATAAATTCATATAAAGGAGATGCATTGCAGTCCAGTGACTTTGTACTGAGGGAGTGCTGCACTTTCTGATGTTCTGTTTCAGATGGGATGTTAAACTGAGGCCCCATCCACCTGCTCTGGTGCATGTAAAAGATCCCATGGCACTATTTTGAAGAAGAGCAGGACAGGTGTCCTGGCCAATATTTATTCCTCACTCAACATCATAGAAACACATTATCTGGTCATTATTACATTGCTGTTTGTAGGAGCTTGATGAGCACAAAATGGCTGCTGTTTCCAACATACAACAGTGACTATTAACACTTCAAATGTACTTCATTGGCTGTAAAGCGCTTTAAGAAATCCAGGGGTCATGAAAAACGCTATATAAATACAAGTTTTTCTTTTTTTCACTCAACTACCTTCCTGGCACACATTCCAGCCTGTGTATAAAGAAATACTTCCTGGTGCCTACCCTAAGGTTAACCATCTCCACTCTGAGCCCTTTGAAAGTAGTTGTGGGCTTAGATTCTCCACCTTTGAGTTATCCCACCTCAAATGGAAATTTTAAGAGGTGAGCAGAGGCCAATGTGATGTCCAAAGAGGCCTGCCTGCCCTGCCCTACCCTGCCCGAGCCAAGCAGGCTCAGCCCCAGGCCCCATAACCCAAACCACGACTCCAGGCTCTGCCCCTACTCAAGGCTCACTTAATCTCCCACACCAGCCCTTCACCACCCACCCCACCTCTCCATTCTAGGCTTGCTCCCTACACTGGGCTGCACTTCAATCCAGCTCCTCCCCCTTCCCACTCCAGACGCCAATCTCCCCAAGCTTGAAGCCCTTATCCACCTCGAACAGCTGCTCCCCCTCCCCTCCTGCTCCAGGGCTCACCACGTCCCCCTCCTACCCTCATGCTCCAACTCCATCCCTTTCCTCCCCCAACACCTGCACCACACCCATCCCATTCCAGGCCCCACCACGTACTCCAGGGCCCTCCCCTCCGCTCCATGCTCCAGCACCCTCCCCCAATGCCCCTCCCCGTCCCGCACCAGGTCCCTGCTCCAGGCACCACCCCAGCTCCCGACCCCAACCCCTCACTGCCTCGCTCCAGGCTCCTCCCTCACTCCAGGCCCCTCACCTCTTGCTCCAGGCCCTGCCCCCTCCCCCCAAGCCCCTCCCCCCTCATTTCAGGCCCCCTCCCCCCTCATTCCAGGCCCACTCCCCTCGCTCTAGACCTCTCGCCACTCCACCTTCGCTCCAGGGCTCTGCCCCAGTCCCCCTCGCCCCAGGCCCCTCCCCCTCACCTCACCCCCAACGCCCTAGGCCTCTTCCCACTCGCCTCACCCCATCCCCATATCCCTCACTCCAGGCCCCTCCCCCCCTCAGCCCACTCCCTCCAGGCCCCTCCCCCCCTCAGCCCACTCCCTCCAGGCCCCTCCCCCTCAGCCCACTCCCTCCAGGCTCCTCCCCCCTCAGCCCACTCCCTCCAGGCCCCTCCCCCTCAGCCCCCTCCCTCCAGGCCCCACCCCCTCCCTCCTCAGCCCCCACCCCCTCAGCCCCCTCCCTCCTCAGCCCCCTCCCTCCTCAGCCCCCTCCCTCCTCAGCCCCCACCCTCCTCAGCCCCCACCCCCTCCCCCTCAGCCCCCACCCCCCTCCCCCTCAGCCCCCTCCCTCCTCAGCCCCCTCCCCCTCCCCCTCAGCCCCCTCCCCTCCAGGCCCTGCCCCCTCCCCCTCAGCCCCCTCCCTCCAGGCCCCACCCCCTCCCCCTCAGCCCCCTCCCTGCAGGCCCCACCCCCTCCCCCTCAGCCCCCTCCCTGCAGGCCCACCCCCCTCCCCCTCAGCCCCCTCCCTCCAGGCCCCACCCCCTCCCTCCTCAGCCCCCACCTCCTCAGCCCCCACCCTCTCCCCCTCAGCCCCCTCCCTGCAGGCCCCGCCCCCTCCCCCTCAGCCCCCTCCCACTCAGCCCCCTCCCTCCAGGCCCCGCCCCCTCCCTCCAGGCCCCACCCCCTCCCTTCAGCCCCTCCCTCCAGGCCCCACCCCTTCAGCCCCCTCCCTCCAGGCCCCATCCCCTCAGCCCCTCCCTACAGGCCCCACCCCCACACTCCAGGCCCCACCCCCACACTCCAGGCCCCTCCCCCATCCTCCTTCAGGCCCCGCCCACTCCCCCTCCCCCTCCCCCAGGCCCCCACCCCATCCCCCTCAAGGCCCCACCCCCTCCCCATCAGCCCATTCCCTCCAGGCCCCGCCCCTACCCCCAGGCCCCTCCCTCCTCCCCAGGCCCCTCCCTCCTCACCCCTTTCGCTCCCAGACCCTCCCCCTCAACCCCTCGCTCCCGGACCCTCCTCCTCGCCCGCTCCAGGCCCCTCCCGCGCACCCCCCGGCACCGCCCCCAACCACCAGTCCTTTCCTGCCTGCTCTCGGACTCCGGCTGCTGGCACACTCACCCTTCAAGGCACCAAGCAGCGGCTCCTTGCTCGACATTTTCCTCTCCCGGGAGTCACCCGATCCACCGGAAGCTGCCACTCCACCCCTCCCTAACTAGCCCTGCCCGGATTCCCTTCCTCCATGGCCCGCACCGCCCCACCGCTCCCTCACCCTCACACCTGGCCTCCCGGGGAGGGAGCAAGGCCGGTGACGCCGCCTGTCAGTCAGGGATCGTGTCTTTAACCGACAATCACGACTAGGCGGGGCTAACAATCTGCCTGTCAATCACCGGACTGGGTGGGGCTAACAATCTGCCTGTCAATCACCGGACTGGGCGGGGCTAACTGAGCCCGCTTGTCAATCACCAAATCGCTTGTCATTCTGCAACTTCCCCCCTCCTCACCGTCCAAGGGCCCAAACACTCCTTTCAAGTGAAGCAGCATTTCACTTGCACTTCCCTCAATTTAGTCTACTGCATTCGCTGCTCCCAATGCGGTCTCCTCTACATTGGAGAGACCAAACGCAGACTGGGTGACCGCTTTGCAGAACACCTTCGGTCTGTCCGCAAGCATGACCCAGACCTCCCTGTCACTTGCCATTTTAACACTCCACCCTGCTCTCATGCCCACATGTCCGTCCTTGGCCTGCTGCATTGTTCCAGTGAAGCTCAACGCAAACTGGAGGAACAGCAACTCATCTTCCGACTAGGCACTTTACAGCCTTCCGGACTGAAAAGTGAGTTTAACAATTTTAGATCATGAACTCTCTCCTCCATCCCCACCCCCTTTCCGATTTTTCCCCCTCCTTTTTGTTTTTTCCAATAATTTATATAGATTTTTCTTTTCCCACCTATTTCCATTATTTTTAAATGTATTTCCATCCATTGTTTTATCTCTACCTTTTAGCCTTTTTCGATTCCTTCACCCCACCCCCACTAGAGCTATCTGTACCTTGCTCGTCCTGCTTTCTACCCTTAATTAGCACATTCCTTTAGATAATATCACCACCTTCAACACCTTTGTCCTTTTGTCTGTGACATCTTTTAGTAATCTCCACCTATCACTGGCCCTTTACCTAGCTCTTCTTGTCCCAACACCACCCCCCCTCCTTAAACCAGCTTATATTTCACCCCTTTCCTATTTTTACTTAGTTCTGTTGAAGGGTCATGAGGACTCGAAACGTCAACAGTGCTCTTCTCCACCGATGCTGCCAGACCTGCTGAGTTTTTCCAGATATTTCTGTTTTTGTTTTTGTCAATCGCCAGATTGGGTGGGGCTATGTACAGCGCTCCTTTAGTGCTACATTGGAGTCTTTTGGAATGGAATTATAGAATATTATATAGAATGGTTAAAGCACACAAAGAGGCCATTCTATAGATTAATATCTGTATTCTGCCAACATTTATGTGAGTAGTGCTAACTAAAGCAGGCTAATCTGCTGAAATAAAAAGCAAAATACTGCGGATGCTGGAAATCTGAAACAAAAACAGAAAATGCTGGAAAAACTCAGCAGGTCTGACAGCATCTGTGGAAAGAGAAATGGTTAATGTTTTGAGTCCGTATAACCCTTCTCCAGAGCTATACAGAAGTAGAAATGTGATGAAATTTATTCTGTTTAAGTGGGGTGGAGCAGGTGAAGCTGGATGGGGGCAAAGGAGAGATTGACAAAGATGTCATGAACAAAAGGATAAAAGGAGTGTTAATGGTAAAGTAAGGGCTAAAAAGGTGGCATAAAGGCCATAAAGCAGAACGTGATAATAGCAGGACAAGGGCAAGCACTCTGTGAAAGACCAACACGGAACAAGTAACAGATGACTCTTTTGGGGGTGGGGTGGTGGGGAAAAAGAACAGGAAGTGGGATAAAAAGGGGGGGATAAAACAATGAATAAAAATAAGTGGATAAAAAAAATGAAAGTAGAAAAAAGGGGTGAAGATAGAGGAGAGAGTTCGTGGTCTGAAGTTGTTGAACTCAATGTTAAGTCCGGAAGGCTGGAAAGTGCCCAATTGGAAGATGAGGTACTTTTCCTCCAGTTTGCATTGGGCTTCACTGGAACATTGCAGCAGGCCAAGGATGGACATGTAGGCATGAGAGCAAGATGGGGTGTTGAAATGGCAAGCAACAGGAAGGTCTGGGTCATGCTTGCGGACTGAGCGAAGGTGTTCCACAAAGCAGTCACCTAGTCTGCGTTTGGTCTCCCCAATGTCGAGGAGACTGCATTGGGAGCAGCGAATGCAATAGCAATTGAAAGTGCTTCACCTGAAAGGAGGGTTTGGGCCCTTGGATGGTGAGGAGGGAGGAAGTAAAGGGGCAGGTATTGCTGAAATGGGCATCCTAATAATGAAAACTTTTAAATGGAAATAGTCTAAAGATGAGTCTTGAAGATTTCAAGTGAAGGAGCAGTGATTATTTCTTTTGGCAGCTTGTTTCTGTCAATTCCCGCCAGTCCATTTCATTTTTCCCCCTCCTTTGCTATCATGATCTCCATTTGGCCAAGGATATGACTCTGGTGTATTTCTCATACTGATTTGTGCAGCATATCTTTGGATTGCTTCAATCTTATTTATATCTCTTACCATATAAGGGCCCCGCACACAACTTGCATCCAGGACTGGATGAACAAATGTTTGGCAAGCTATAACTGATATTTTTGTTGCAGTACTAGAGACTCTTCCTCAGTAATCTAAGAACCCTGTTTGCTTTGGGTGTTATCTGCTGAATGTGGAATGCCCATTGAAGATTGTTTTTAAGGTGAACCCCTGATATGGTTGTGTATCTACCTGTTGGAGAATTTGATTACAGAACTTAAAGCTATTTGTTGGTGATGCACATGACAGCATTTTTTGGCATTGAATACTGTTGTAGTGTGGCCTTGTTGCCTCTTTGTAATAGAGTTGATCTGCAGACAATTTTCCAAATGGAAAGATTAGGTTTATTTACAATATAGCCAGCAGCAGCTACACTTGTGCTTTCAACTCCATCTCTATCTCTACACTGACTGAGGAGGTAGCCCGTGCTGCTAACACATTGGTTTACACAGATCATGTGATCTTACATCACAGGACTATTCTTAAAGGTACAGTCCAACATTTAACAAAACCATAATTACTACATTCCTCCTACTTTAACTTTGCTGTGCATTTTGTATTTACAAGTATATTTATCTCATGACATTATAATATTTACACAGGTCACAAAATTTACAAGTTCAATCTTTTAGGTGGTTTCCTAATTCATGTGGAACATCGCAGCTCCACAACTGCAGATTCTTTTTCAGGAGCCACATGCTCTAGAACTGCATGAACATCAGGTACCTCGGTGGGCACTTGCAGTTCAATGTCTTCCACTCTGATAGAGACATCAGACATGTCAGTCCTTGGTTGAAGGAAACACTGGTTCAGTAATGATTACAGGTGGAACCATATCTTATTGTGGTATCTCTCTTTTTCTTAAATACTTACAGGTGATCCGGCCTTCCACTTCCATGTGTATGATAATGGTCTGGTTACTGAACTTACTTTACCTGGTCACCACTTCAGTCCTCCACCGAAATTCTTCACATATACTGTTTCTCCAACAGTAAATTGTCTCTCATGACTATGCAAGTCATTGGTAGCTTTTTGAATTCCTTGACTCCTCACCTCCCCCACCCCCCTCCCCCCCCCCCACCTCCCAAATTTGGAAATATTAGGCTCAGTCTTGTTCTAAGACGGCGTCTCAACAACAATTCTGCAGGTGTGGCTCCTGTCTTCGTGTGGAGGTGTTGCTCTGTAGTGAAAAAGAAAGCCGTAGTGGTATTGTCGCTGGACCAGTAATCCAGAGACCCAGGGTAATGCTCTGGGCACCTGGCAGATGGTGGAATTTGAATTTAGTAAAAATCTGGAATTACCTGGTCTGGCCTACATGTGACTCCAGACCCACAGCAACGTGGTTCACTCTTAAATGCCCTCAGTTGTAACAAACCGCTACAAAGACACAAAAAAGGAATGAAACCGGACGGGCATCGACCTAGCAACTGCAGCTCTATCGACGCTGCAAAGTCCTCCTTACTAACATGTGGGGCCTAGTGCCAAAATTGGGAGAGCTGTCTCAGACTAGTCAAGCAACAGCCTGACATAGTCATCCTCACATACCTTACAGATAATGTCCCAGAATCCACCATCATGTCCCAGGACACCAGCAGAGACGGTGGCACAGTGGTATACAGCCGGGAGGGAGTTGCCCTGGGAGTCCTCAACATCGACTCTGGACCCCATGAAGTTTCATGGCATTAGGTCAAACGTGGGGCAAGGAAACCTTCTGCTGATTACTGCCTTCCATCAGCTGATGAATCAGTACTCCTCCATGTTGAACATCACTTGGAGGAAGCACTGAGGGTGGCAAGGGCACAGAATGTCCATCACTAAGAGTGGCTCGGTAGCACCACTACTGACCGAGCTGGCTGAGTCCGAAATGACATAGCTGCTAGACTGGGTCTGCGGAAGGTGGTGAGGGAACCAACAAGAGGGAAAAACATACTTGACCTCATCCTCACCAACCTGCCTGCCGCATATGCATCTGTCCATGACAGTAACGGTAGGAGTGACCACCGCACAGTCACTGTGGAGACAAAGTTTCGCCTTCACATTGAGGATACCCTCCACTGTGTTGTGTGGTACTACCACTGTGCTAAATGAGATAGATTTTGAACAGATCTAGCAACTCAAGACTGGGCATCCATGAAGCGCTGTGGGCCATCAGCAGCAGCAGAATTGCACTCGAACACAATCTGTAACCTCATGGGCTGGCACATTACCATCAAGCCAGGGGATCAACCCTGGTTCAATGAAAAGTGCAGGGGGGCATGCCAGGAGCAGCACCAGGCATACCTAAAAATGAGCTGTCAACCTGGTGAAGCTATAAAACAGGACTACTTGCGTGCCAAACAGCATAAGCAGCAAGTGATAGACAGAGCGAAGCGATCCCACAACCAACGGATCAGATCTAAGCTCTGCGGTCCTGCCACATCTAGTCATGAATGGTGGTGGACAGTTAAACAACTCACTGGAGAAGGTGGCTCCACAAATATCCCCATCCTCAATGATGGGGGAGCCCAGCACATCAGTGCAAAAGATAAAGCTGAAGCGTTCACAACAATCTTCAGCCAGAAGTGCCGAGTGGTTGATCCATCTCAGCCTCCTCCGGAGGTCCCCAGCATCACAAATGCCAGTTTCCAGCCAATTCGATTCACTCCAGGTCATATCAAGAAACGACTGAAGGAACTGGATACTGCAAAGGCTATGGACCCTGACAACATTCCGGCAATAGTACTGAAGACTTGTGTTCCAGAACTTGCCGCACTGCTAGCCAAGCTGTTCCAGTACAGCTATAACACTGGCATCTACCCGGCTATGTGGAAAATTGCCCAGGTATGTCCTATACACAAAAAGCAGGACAAAGCCAACCTGTCCAATTACCGTCCCATCGGTCTACTCTTCATCATCAGTAAAGTAATGGAACGGTTCATTAACAGTGCTATCAAGCGGCACTTGCTTAGCAATAACCTGCTCACAGATGCTCAGTTTGGGTTCCACCAGGGCTACTCAGCTCCCAACCTCGTTACAGCCTTGGTTCAAACATGGACAAAAGAACTGAACTCCAGAGGTGAGGTGAGAGTGATTGCCCTTGACATCAAGGCAGCGTTTGACCGAGTGTGGAATGAAGGAGCCCTAGCAAAACTGGAGTCAATGGGAATCAGGGGGAAAACCCTCTGATGGTTGGAGTCATACCAAGCACAAAGGAAGATGTTTGTGGTTGTTGGAGGTCAATCATCTCAGTTCCAGGACATCACTGCAGGAGTTCCTCGGGGTAGTGTCCTCGGCCCAACCATCTTTAGCTGCTTCATCAATGACCTTCCTTCCATCATAAGGTCAGAAGTGGGGATGTTCGCTGATGATTGCACAATGTTTAGCACCATTCGCGACTCCTCAGATACTGAAGCAGTCCATGTCTAAATGCAGCAAGACCTGGACAATATCCAGGCTTTGGCTGACAAGTGGCAAGTAACATTCACGCCACACAAGTGCCAGGCAACGACCATCTCAAACAAGAGAGAATCTAATCATCCACTGTTGACATTCAATGGCATTACCATTGCTGAATCCCCCACTATCAACATCCTGGGGGTTATCATTGACCATAAACTGAACTGGACTAGCCATATAAATACTGTGGCTACAAGAGCAGGTCAGAGGCTAGGAATCGTGCAATGAATAACTCGCCTCCTGACTCCCTAAAGCCTGTCCACCATCTGCAAGGCAAAAGTCAGGAATGTGATGGAATACTCCCCACTTGCCTCGATGAGTGCTGCTCCTACAACACTGAAGAAGCTGGACACCGTCTAGGACAAAGCAGTCCGCTTGATTGGCACCCATCCACAAGCATTCACTCCCTCCACTGCCAACGCACAGTAGGAGCAGTGTGTACAAGACACACTGCAGGAATTCACCAAGGCTCCTTAGACAGCATCTTCCAAACCCACGACCACTACCATCTAGAAGGACAAGGGCAGCAGACACATGGGAACACCACCACTTGGAAGTTCCCCTCCAAGTCACTCACCATCCTGACTTGGAAATATATTGCCATTCCTTCACTGTCGCTGGATCAAAATCCTAGAAATCCCTCCCTAATAGCACTGTGGGTGTACCTACACCACATGGACTGCAGCAGTTCAAGAATGCTGCTCACCACCACCTTCTCAAGTGCAAATAGGGATGGGCAATAAATGCTGGGCCAACCAGCGAAGCCCACAACCCATGAATGAATAAAAAAAAAATTGTCTATAGCATCTAGAATTCTTTCCAGATAAGGTCTTTGAAGTAACTTGTACCTCTTTGATTTTATCTGCAGCATCATCATCCAGCAAATAATATCAAAGTAGGCACAGCTCAATAAAGTTGCATTGTTTATTGCCTCCTTCGAGTGTTTATAGGTGCTACCAGCCGCCATGTTATTGTCTTTTTGGAAACTTCTTCCTTTTTGTCTTCTTCTTTCTACCTCAGAGTTTAGTCTCGTCCTTTCACGAGGTCCACCAATTATCCGAAATTCTTCAAATATGAGGCACTGGGTGCCATCAATCTTCAAATCAATCTGTAGGTTTTGCTCCCACAAGTACTCAAGAGGATAGCTCACCTCTTCTCTTCCCCCGTGATTTTGTTCGCTTAAAAGAAGGACGCAAGGCATTCTATTTACTGAGACCAATCATCTGTGGCTGGCTCAAAGGGATTGATTCTACCAAGTTGTGGCATTTTGGGTGAGTATATCTCCTGTTATTTTAAATAGACATTGATACTGACAATTGCTGGGTGAGGTACAGTGCCGATTCTGATTTATCTTGATTTATCCTTATTGCCAGTTTATTGTAATGTGGCCTTGTTGCCTATTTGTAATAGAGTTGATCTGCAGACAACTTTCTAAGTGGAAACATTAGGTTTATTTACAATACATCCAGCAGCAACTACACGTGCTTTCAATTCCATCTCTATCTCAACACTGACTGAGAAGGTAGCCTGCGCTGCTAACACATTGCTTTACACAGATCATGTGTTCTTACATCACAGGACTATTCTTAAAGGTACAGTCTAACATTTAACAAAACCATAATAACTACAAATGCCATCTCCCATTGGTCCTGCCATTTTTTCAATTCCAGAAGCTCATCTTGCCATTGAATTGATCTGATCTTGAGTTTTCCCTGATGTGTAAATCATGCAGTCATCTGTAAATAATCACACCCTATTTTATAGCTTATTGGGAAAGTCAGCCTCTCGTGTACGTGCTGGTTCTCTAAGATTGACTTAGCTAGACCCATACCCCACTTTTTCCCTTAGTCATACAATTTTGTTTTCCCTTCATATAATTATCCAATTCTCTTTCAAAAGCCATAATTGAATCTGCCTCCATCACACTCTCAAGTAGTGAATTCCAGATCCTAACCACACTCCATAAAAAGAGATTTTCCTACTCCTGCTCCTGTGTTCCTCATGTTACTATTTGTTCTTTTGCCATTCACCTTAAATCAGTGTCCTCTGGTTCTCTCCACCAATGGGAGCAGTTTCTCCCTATCTATTCCGTCCAGACCCTTCATCATTTTGAACACCTCTATTAAATCACCTCTGAACCATCTCTTCTCTAAGGAAAACAGCCAAGCTTCTCCACTCTATCAACATAACTGAAGTCCCTTATCCCTGGAACCATTCTTATGAATTTTTTCTGCATCCTCTCCAATGCTTCACAACCTTCCTATAGTGCAGTGCCCAGAATTGAACGCAATACTCCAGTTGAGGTCAAACCAGTGTTTTATAAAGGTTCCTCATAACTTCCTGGCTTTTGCATTCAATAGCTCTATTTATAAAGCGCAGGATTCCATATGCTTTATTGACCACACTCTCAACTTGTCCTGCCATCTTCAATGATTTGTGTAGATATAAGCTCTCTCTTCTGATGCACCCTCTTTAGAATTATATCCTTTATTTTATATTGCCTCTCCTCATTCTTCCTACCATCACCTATCAATCAGAGCATGGTAGGGTCTAACTGTTGGAACATAGGAACATGTCCTGATTGATAGTTCAGATGAAAGATTGTCAACCTGAAATAAAACACCAATGCTGCCTGACCTGCTGAGTATTTCCAGTATTTTCAGTTTTTATTTCAGATTGACAAGTGACTTCACATTTAGTTCCACCCCCAGCCCACTGATTGATAGGTGGATTCAGTAGGCCTCTCCCCAGGCTTCTGATTGATTAGAGGTTCTGTTCACCACCCTCACCCGGCTTTGATTGATAGGGGGTTCAGTTAGATCCATCTCAGTCCTCTGGTTGTAAAGAAGGCTCAGTTAGCTCCACTCCAAATCCTTTGATTGTCAAAGGTATTCAGTTAGCCCCTCCTCCATTCCTCTGATTGACAGAGGCTTCATGGGCCATTTAACCCTGCAAGGCTGTTCCACCATTCAATGATGTCACCAGACATGCCACCCCCAGCATCTCATAAAGCAAGAGATTTGGTATAATAATCATGAATTTCTATTTCTTTCAAACACAGGACAATATAGATAAACAGTTGGTTTATAAACCTCATTAGTGGCTTCTTTAATCCCCAGACATCCCATCTTGCACAGTTTTATCAGGATTGATGTGATTTTGAAGTGAAATTGATCTTGTGGGAAGGCTATGTAACCTCCTGATTTTTGACAGGGATTATAAATGCAGGTCATATCAGTCCATCATATGCCTAGACTCTGAGCACTGACTCCAGAGGAAATGGGCCCTGCCAAAGCAATTTACATTGCCAAGCCTGCAGCCTGAATCGTGGAGCTGACTTGCTCCCAGACCTGAGATGTGCCTGACCTCAAGCCACTCCGAATCTGCTCATCAGGCCCTGGTTGGCGTTGGGGGGGCATTCAGGTGGCACTGTGTCAGTATCAGATCCCCCCACAATCGGGCTCGTGCTGCATGTCGGTGCTTTTCATTCCAGTTGAAACTCGGCTACCTCCGCCACCTCCCCAGCCCTGCAATCTGATGGCAGCCAGCGAACAGGATAGCGCCACTAGATGCTGCTTCTGATGGCTGAGATGTTATCTCATAGCCAGTGGGAGTGGGCAAGGATTTGAAATAAGTCAGAGAAACAAGCAAATACATTCAAAATCAAGACAAGGATACACACAAATTCAAAATAACAGAGATACAGACAAATATATTGATAACTAATGAAGCTGTACACACTCATATTTACAACTGACAGAGAGATACATAAATACTTTCATCAATAACACGCAGATAAATAAATTTTATAAACTACACACTCAGGTGAAATCAAATATTATAAACTAATAAATAGATAGACACATGGGCCCGAACTTCTGTGGAATGGTAACTAGAGTCGGATTGCCACCCATCTCCTACTTCCTCACCTTGAAATTTTTTTTCAAAACCTGTCTGGTCCGACCTTGTGACTCAGGCTGGGCAAGAACAGTGCAGTATGCTCCTGAAGCCTTCAGTCAAGCGCTGCTGAATTGGATGGAAGGAGGGCATGCCCCCTTTGTCATTGCACCGGCTGCTATAAATCAGGTAGGTTCAAAGGTCCAATCACTTTCAAGCCAAGGGAGAAGGTAGGTTTATCAGCAAGTGGCTAGAATTTGGGGTGCGGGGATTTGGTCAGTCAGGGGAGGGGTTCGGCCAGTTGGGAGGGAGTTTTCAGCCAGTCTTGGGAATGGGGGTGTTGGCCAGTTAGTGGGAGTGGGAGGGGGGGGCAGGGTTCGGGCAGTCGGATAGGGGAGGGCTGGGCCTGGGGGAGGGGTCAGGGGAAGTCCCATAAGAGCGTGGAAGAGCCCCATAGGGAAAGTAGTCGAGGGTGGGGGGAGTCGCCTGGGGAATTGGTGTGGGTCTGTACAAAGGTTACCAGAAGCTAGACGTGGTTTTACTTCTAACTTTTTCTGAGTAACTATTCATGTAAGACAGTCGGAACCATCCAAAGTTTGCGATTTAAATCATGCTTTTGGATCGTTTCCAGTGCAGCACAATTGCCCATTGGAAGTTTGCACTTCCCGGGGTATTGCCTTGCAATCCTTACCTAGGAACCTCTGGGATGGTGGGGGGGCGGGGGGGTGGTCGCGGTTCCCAAGCACATCTTTGGGGTACCCCCATATACGAAGCCCTGGAGCTCAGAAGTTAAGACCCATTGTCGATGGTTTCTCTTCGCTATCTAAGATGGCCGTTTCTTGTGTGTGTAGAGTTATCTGTTGTGCCTTCTAATGTGACTGTAGAGCCCCATTGCAGACCTGCGTGGCTTTCCACAGTGGGGGCAAGGATGAATTGTCTGATTTTGTTCAGACTGCTCGGTCTTTCTCACTTGTCTTTTGTACTTTTGTACTTAGTTGCACAGACAGTTCTTTACTGTTGATTCTTCTCCCAGTCCATGGTGGACATACCAAATTTCCTGAGGTTTGCCTTCAAGGGAAGCCGTTGAACTTTAATCATGATGCTCATGATGTTCTGAGTGCACTTCATGTGGAACCTGTCCAATTGCTTAATATGTCTGGAGTAGGTAGTCCATGTCTCAGGCATATAAGAGGGTGGATATTACCACAGCTTTGTGCAAGTTCTGCTGTAAGTTTCTGCTGTCAATTCCTCCATAGTCTCTTGCGTAAATGGGCAAATGCTGAGCTTGCCCTGGCAATTCTATTTGCCACCTTGCTGTCAATGCAGACATTTATGCAGATTGTTCCTCTGAGATAGGTAAAATTATCTACAACCTTCAAGGTTGTGCCATTGAAAGTTATAGTAGGTGGGGTATGGTCAGATTTTAGTGGTGGTTGGTGGGGTATCTCTGTCTTCCTTAAACTGATGGTTAGCCCATAGTCGTCAGCTGCTTTTGAAAAGCACTTATAGACTGATAAACACAAAAGCATGTATAAGTAACAGTTACATAGATACACACAGTACATTGATAATTAACACATTATTGCTCACCAGGGTGACCATCCATCCAGTATTTTACGGAAGTGTCCCATATTTGAGATGTTTGTCCCAGGTCCCATGTCATTTTTTGCCGGGTTGCTGTTTGTCCCGTATTTTTGATCCACGCTTTTTACCTGTACACACTACGCCCTTCTCCCGGTGGTCTGCTTTCACAGATTCGCCAGCACCCCCAGTCTAAGGTCCACCATGCTAAAGTGCTCCTTAATTTTTTTATCCAAGAGCTGGTCACCCTGGTGCTCACAAAGACATTAAAAATTAATAGTTACAACCCAATTCACCTAAGTGTAAAAGAGATAACATACTGATAGATATAGCCCTGTCACGCCCCGTACACACATAAAGATATTACAAATGTTAAAGCTAAGTTTAAAGAAAACATGATCACAAAAGCTGTTAAGATGGCTGCAGCATACTATGAGACTTTTGGCATTTGAACTTTAGACAGTAGAGTCTGCGGCCAATACCCAATCAAATATGTACCTGAGTGAAGGAATCTCACAGCCACTTGTGAGATTCATCCATCTAATTGTTTAAGGATGGAACAAAACCTGCAGACAGTGGGGTTTGCAGACAGCTCATCTCCATGTTTCACCAGGGACAAAAGAGACATTGAAACTCCATGGGTGTTAGACGAATGTGAAATGCATCGATCGACCTTTCATTGTCTTGCGATGGCCCCTCATTGAAACACAAAGAGCTTGGCTGACTCAAACTTGCAAAGTGTGAAATTCCACAATGCAGGATGTTTACCAGCCTGTATTTGGAAAAGGACTTTGGACTTGTAAAAGGTCACATGAGTTTGTTGCCTCATTTTAAATCAGTTCTGCAGAGACAGACACCAGAAGAGTAAGCCATCAAACCAGCTGCAGTCAACTAAGCAGCCAAGATAATAAACAGCCATACCTTCAAAGTGGGAGAAGGACTCTCTCCAACCTGTTCCAACTTCAAATTCACCTGAAAAACCAATCTCCTGGCGATTCAATTACAAGATGCCTCACAGCTTATTGAGAATCCTCTGCTTTTCATTCCAACCAAAGCATCTAAGAAATGACAGGCCTGATACAAAAGAAATTGAAATAATCCCAAGTTCTAATTGTATATTTTTCTTCATCTGTATCTAATCTATGTGTAAGTGGTAGTGTGTGTGAGATGTCACGTTTTTAAACCTTCAGAGCAAGTGTGGGAAAATAAATAACCTTCTTTATTTTAAACTCACAAAGAGCTTGCTGCTGAAGTTAATTAAATTGGGACAAGCCACTCTGAGGGTAAGAAAATACACACAGCCCACATAAAAAACACTTTGATCACAGGCAATAAGAAAGCGTACAAATTCTGTCTGTGACACATGCATTAATAACAAGGTGAACCTTATTCTTGCCCTGCCCACTAACCAACAGTGTGAAGCCTGAGTCCTGCACCTGGTGCCTTTTGTTGCAAGTCCACAGGTCTCTGTGAAGAAAATGGGGCATTGGATCCCTCCACATCTGTTGGGGCCATGATCATATCCCAGCTAAGAAGTAGGATTTTTAACAAGTAAAGCATTTTCTGATGCAGTAATATAATTATTTTGTAAACAGCTCTGGCGTGCTAGAGTTTAAATAAACCACTAATGAGGTTTACAAACAGTCAATTAACATTGATTTATGTTTGAAAAAGTAGCAGCTCATATTTTTTTACCTAACCCCCTTGATTTTTAAGAATTTGTCTCATGATTTATGAGACAGTAGGATTGCTATTACTGAATCTCTAACAGGTCAGAGTTCTTTATTACTGCATCTGAAAATGTTTTACAAAAAACAGCGGAAAAATCGGTTTCCCGCCGGCGTAAAGTGACAGCAGGAATGTGCACTCCTGCCCGCCATGGCCGGTTACCATTCCCGCCAGAGGCCAACATGAAACTGTTTTGCATCCTGTTAATTGTTAATGGGATGCAGATGAAGGCCAGTCTGGATTCGTTTCCCCCCACCCACCCCAGTCAATGTGTGAATAATCACACTGCATGGCAATCACTTTGTTAAAGACAATTGCTAGTTAAACAGGTGATGGGCATTGATTATCCCATCGAAGTTGAATAAAAATATACAGCTGGAACACTTTGTGTGGAAATTACTAGGAAGACAGTAGCACTGAGGAGCTGTCTTGAAAATAAACCATCTTGAACCAAAAGACCAGCCTGGATTAATTCTTCCACCACAACCCCTTATTGTGAGTAACATAGGTGCTGGGGATATGGTTCGGAGGGACCGGGGCATGCGTTAGAAACTGGAAGGAGCGAGTGGCTATGGTGAAAAGGAAACTGGGCATGTGGGAGCGACGCTCCCTCTCCATTGCGGGTAAGAACCTGGTCATCAGGTGTGAGGCACTCTCGCTGTTGCTGTACGTGGCGCAGGTCTGGCCCATTCCAGACTCCTGCGCGATGGCGATCACTCGAGCCATCTTCCGCTTTATCTGGAGGTCGAAAATGGATCGTGTCCGCAGGGACGCGATGTACAAGCCTCTAGATAAAGGGGGAAAAAACGTGCCCAACATCGCCCTCATACTGATGGCCACCTTTGTGTGTGGCTGCATCAAGCGGTGCGTAGACCCTCAGTACGCAAACACCAAGTGTCACTACGTGCTGAGGTTCTACCTGTCCCCGGTGTTGCGAAGGATGGGTCTGGCCACGCTGCCGCGGAACGCTCCAAGTAGTTGGACTGTGCCATACCACCTGTCCCTGGTGGAAAAATTTATGCAGAAAAACACCTTTGACCACAAGTCCATCAGGCAGTGGTCAGCACGTAACGTCCTAGAGGCCCTGAGGGAAAAGGAGAGGGTGGATCCTGTGGGATGGTTCCCCGAGCAGACTGTCAAAGTCATTTGGCAGAATGCCTCATCGCCAGAACTTTCCAACAAGCACCAAGACGTAGCTTGGCTGGTGGTGAGAAAGGCCCTCCCCGTCAGATCCTTCCTACACGCCAGGAGTCTCACCCCCTCTGCACGTTGCCCTCGAGGTGGCTGTGGTGGGGAAGAGACCGTTGTTCACCTCCTTGTGGATTGTGCCTTTGCAAAGAAAGTCTGGAGAGAGATGCAGTGGTTGCTGTCAAGGTTCATCCCGAGCAGTTCTGTGACACAGGACTCTGTGCTCTACGGGCTGTTCCCAGGGACACACACCGAGACAAACATCAACTGCAGCTGGAGGATCATCAACTCGGTGAAAGACGCGCTTTGGTCTGCCCGAAACTTGTTGGTCTTCCAGCACAAAGAGTTGTCCCCGACCGATTGTTGCGGACTGGCACAATCCAAAGTCCAGGACTACGTGCTGAGGGACGCACTAAAGCTTGGGGCAGCTGCCGCAAAGGCGCAATGGGGAAGGGTCGCTGTCTAAGACCTTTCTGCCACAGCGCACCGAGAGACTGGGAACTGTTTAGAGCCCCTCGGGCTGTACAGCTCAAAATGAAAGGCTGTAAATGATTGTAATATTGTTTGTACTGATGCACCTGGTGATACATTTTGTAAAAGTTTAACCTGGATTGTACCCTTGTAATGGTGTTTTTGAAATGGTTTGGAATGTGATTGAAGATATTTTATGAATAAAGTATATTTTTACAAAAAAAAAACATAGTAGCAGAGGACCAGAGGGTGGGCAGGGGGGCATGGAAGCTAAACGTGCAACTGCTGACCCCAGAGGAGCTCAAGAGGGATTACAAAGGTTGGAGAACCGTGAAACCCCTCTTTGAGTCCCTGGCACACTGGTGGGAAGCGATCAAGGGAAACATCAAGAGGTTTTTCATTCTCAAAGGCACCCAGAAAGCTAGAAAGGAACAGAGGGAAATGTCCCGACTCCAGAAAAAAATGCAGAATCTGCTCCGTCTGCAGTCGATGGGGGTCGATGTCAAGGAGGAACTCCAAGAGGTGAAGAGCCAGCAAGCCTCGCTCTTTGCCTTGGAGGCCTCCAAGATCATCTTCCATTCCAGAGTCCGTTCCGTAGAGCAGGATGAGACGTGCTCACGTTTCTTCTTCCAAAAGGTAGACAGAGAGAGCTCTGTGATCAGCAGCCTGAAGGAAGAAGACGGCTCAGTAAAGTCATCACAGTCTGACATTTTGAGGATCAGCAAATCCTTTTATGCCGGATTGTATGACGTGAAGCCCACAGACAGCACGGCCTCCCAGTCCTTCCTGTCCTCTATCACGGAGGTCTTAGACGACAGTACACGGGAAAGCCTGGACAAACCGCTAACTCCTGATGAACTGACTAAGGCCCTTGAGTCCTTCGAGAAGAGTAAAACTCCCGGAAGCGACGGCTTGCCGGCGGAGTTGTATTCGGCTTTGTGGGACTGGATCGGCCCAGACCTGCTAGAAGTGTACGAGAGTATGCTTCTGGCCGGCAGTATGTCAGAATCCATGAGGAAAGGCATTATCATCCTCATCTACAAGCACAAGGGGGGAAGGGAGGAAATTAGAAATTGGCAACCCATTTCACTGTTGAATGTGGACTATAAGATTCTGTCCAAGGTCATCGCCAATCAGGTCAAATCCGCTCTAGAATTGGTGATCCACCCTGACCAGACCTGCACTGTGCCAGGCAGGAAGATCTCTGACAGCCTCGCGCTGCTCAGGGATACGATTGCCTATGTACAGGACAGGGGTGTGGATACCTGCCTCATCAGCCTGGATTAGGAGAAGGCCTTTGACAGAATATCGCACACCTACATGGTGGATGTGCTCTCCAAAATGGGGTTTGGGGAGGGAATTCACAATTGGATCCAACTGCTCTACACTAACATCAGTTGTGCAGTCTCAATCAATGGGTGGGAATCAGATAGCTTTCCGATTAAATCTGGAGTCAGGCAGGGCTGTCCTCTCTCGCCTGTTCTTTTCGTGTGTTGCATAGAACCCTTTGCTGAGTCCATCAGGAAGGATCTGGGCATAAGAGGAGTGACGATCCCAGGCAGTGGAGGCACTCAGATCAAAGCCTCCCTGTACATGGACGATGTCGCCGTCTTCTGCTCGGATCCGCTGTCGGTGCGCAGACTGATCCACATCTGCGACCAGTTCGAACTGGCCTCGGGAGCCAAGGTAAATCGTGGGAAGAGCGAGGCCATGTTCTCGGGAACTGGGCTGACCGATCCTTTGTCCCCTTCACTGTCAGGGCTGACGGCCTGAAGGTGCTGGGGATATGGTTCGGAGGGACCGGGGCATGCGTTAGAAACTGGAAGGAACGAGTGTCTATGGTGAAAAGGAAACTGGGCATGTGGGAGCGACGCTCCCTCTCCATTGCGGGTAAGAACCTGGTCATCAGGTGTGAGGCACTCTCGCTGTTGCTGTACGTGGCGCAGGTCTGGCCCATTCCACACTCCTGCGTGGTGGTGATCACCCGAGCCATCGCTTTATCTGGAGGTCAAAAATGGATTGTGTCCGCAGGGACGCGGTGTACAAGCCTCTAGATAAAGGGGGAAGAAACATGCCCAACATTGCCCTCATACTGATGGCCACCTTTGTGTGTGGCTGCATCAAGTGGTGCGTAGACCCTCAGTACGCAAACATCAAGTGTCACTACGTGCTGATGTTCTACCTGTCCCCGGTGTTGCGAAGGATGGGTCTGGCCACGCTGCCGTGGAACGCTCCAAGTAGTTGGACTGTGCCGTACCACCTGTCCCTCGTGGAAAAATTTATGCAGAGAAACACCTTTGATCACAAGTCCATCAGGCAGTGGTCGGCACATAACGTCTTAGAGGCCCTGAGGGAAAAGGAGAGGGTGGATCCTGTGGGATGGTTCCCCGAGCAGACTGTTAAAGTCATTTGGCAGAATGCCTCATCGCCAGAACTTTCCAACAAGCACCAAGACGTAGCTTGGCTGGTGGTGAGAAAGGCCCTCCCTGTCAGATACTCCCTACGCGCCAGGAGTCTCACCCCCTCAGCACGTTGCCCTCGAGGTGGCTGTGGTGGGGACGAGACCGTTGTTCACCTCCTTGTGGATTATGCCTTTGCAAAGAAGGTCTGGAGAGAGATGCAGTGGTTTCTGTCGAGGTTCATCTCGAGCAGTTCTGTGACACAGGACTCTGCTCTATGGGCTGTTCCCAGGGACACACACCGAGACAAACATCAACTGCAGCTGGAGGATCATCAACTCGGTGAAAGACGCTCTTTGGTCTGCCCGAAACTTGTTGGTCTTCCAGCGCAAAGAGTTGTCCCCGACCGAGTGTTGCAGACTGGCACATTCCAAGGTCCAGGACTACGCGCTGAGGGACGCACTAAAGATTGGGGCAGCTGCCGCAAAGGCGTAATGGGGAAGGGTCGCTGCCTAAGACCTTTCTGCCACAGTGCACCGAGGGACTGGGAACTGTGTAGAGCCCCTCGGACTGTACAGCTCAAAATGAATGTCTGCAAATGATTGTAATATTCATTGTTTGTACTGATGCACCTTGTGATACATGTTGTAAAAGTTGAACCTGATTGTACTTTTGTAATGGTGATTTTGAAATGGTTTGGTATGTTCTTCCAGATATTTTATGAATAAAGTATATTTTTCCAAAAAAAAAGTAGCAGAGGATGAACTTTAAGCTTTGCTGATTGATTGCTGTATATATGAAGATGTTTGTCTCAATCCTCTGAGGGAAAAGAAGTGTGCTGTTACTGACAATTTAAGTTATGGAATGTGGGAAGGACAGTGCAAAATCGCAAGCTTTGATTATCCACCAATATTTCCTAACTCTGAACCTTATCAGCAATGGATGGCTGAAGTTGAAATGTGGACCCGGGTTACTTCTATGCCCCAGAAGAAGCAAGGTGTGGCTTTGGTGTTATCATTACTAGCCAAATGTAAGATAAAGAGTAAGGTATTTTCAGAGTGGAAAGTGAATGATTTGGAACATGAAGAGGGATTGAACTTTCTGTTACAATTTTTGGATAAGTTTTACAAAAAGGATGAGTTATTGGAATCATATGAAGCTTGGACGATCTTTGATAGGTTTAGGAAATCAGATGATCAGCCCATGGAAGAATATATCATGGATTTTGATAAATGGTACAGGAGATTTGAACTTGAAATTCCGGAATCAGTATTGACATTTAAATTATTGGACTGTGCTTGCATTTCCCGTGTTGATAGTCTTCTAGTATTAACAGGGGTTCAGCTCCAGAATAAAGAATCTCTCCTAGATCAAATGGCTGCTGCCCTAAAACAATTTCTAGGGAAACAGTCGTTCCCTGCCACTTTCTTAGCAAATGCGAACAACTATGCAGAAACTTTGCCAAAACAAAGGATAGAGGATTCAATGGTGGCTGAATTTCGAGGTAGACCAAATATTAGACGAAGATTCCAATACAAAGATGGGGTTAATGACAAGAGGTCTGAAAATGGCCGTAACCCTAGCTAATTCGAGAGTCGGGACAGAAAGCATGCCTGGGACGGTGACCGTAGGCGTTTAAACCCAAAAAATGCACGGGGAATGGTTAATCAGTGTTTTCGGTGTCATTCCCAGTATCATTCCCAGTGATGATCTACCCACAGCAAAAGAATTGCGTTTTTGAAGTGATCCACGAGACGAATTCATTTGAAACTGAAAGTGATGATGGTGACTGCCATGATGGAATTGTATTGATCACTGTGAATTTGAATCGGGTGATGAGTATCTTGATGGTAGATTCCTTCAACTGTGCAGTTCTGGATAGTGGTTGCACTTCTACGATGTGTGGCATGGACTGGCTTGACTGCTATCTGGAGTCTCTCGATGAGGCAGACCGGCAGAAGGTCAAAGAGTATGAAAGCTCTATCTGCTTCAGGTTCGGAGATGACAATACATTAACATCCTCCAAACGGGTGGTCCTCCCTTGTAAGATAGCAGGGATCGATCTGTTTATCAGTACTGATGTGGTTTCTAGAGAGATACCGCTATTGTTAAGTTGATCTGTGATAAAGAAGGCTCAGATGATAAAAACAAAAAACTGCGGATGCTAGAAATCCAAAACAAAAACAGAATTACCTGGAAAAACTCAGCAGGTCTGGCAGCATCCGACGATGCTGCCAGACCTGCTGAGTTTTTCAAGGCTCAGATGATGTTAGATATGAAGAACAATAGAGCAGTTGTGTTTGGGAAAAATGTGGATCTACATTTAATTCGGTCAGGCTATCACTGCTTGCCACTGAGGAAGCCAGAGATTTCTCATCAAAAAGTTCATGAAGTTTTGTTAACTGCTGAGAACAAGAATTTGGTGGACAAAAAGAAGATCATTTGAAAATTACATAAACAGTTTGCACATCCAGCACCACAGAAACTGAAGACTCTGATTCGAGATGCAGGAGTGGTCCAAAAAGGATGTGATGACCTTATTGAACAAATCACTGCTCAGTGTGAAATTTGTCTTAAATATTGCAAGACACCACCGCGACCTGTTGTGAGCTGCCACTAGCCAGGGAGTTTAACAATGCAGTGGCAATGGACTTGAAAGTTTGGGGCAAGGATAGGGATTTATTTTACTACACTTCATAGATATGGCAACCAGATTCAGCCTATCCACTGTGATACATAGTAAAGACAAAAGGACCATTGTCAGTAAGGTCATGGAGAAATGGGTAGGAACAGGATTAGGAACACCATCGAAGTTCCTCATAGATAATGGTGGGAAATTCACCAATGAGGATTTTCGAGACGTGCGAAAATTTAAACATCATAGTTATGCACACTGCAGCTGAGAGCCCATTTAGTAATGGTCTTAGTGAAAGAAACCATACATAAAATATTAGCTGATCAACCAGACTGTGAATTGCAAATGGTGCTAGCATGGACGGTGCACACAAAGAACTTTCTGCAAATGGTTGGGTGATACAGTCCCTACCAATTGGTGTATGGAAAAAATCCAAAGTTACCTTCGGTGTTGTCAGATGCTTCCCCTGCTCTAGAAGGGACCAGCATTAGCTCCACCTTTTCTGCTCATTTGAATGCTTTGCATGCGGACAGAAAAGCTTTCATTAAAGTTGAGGTTTCAGAGAAAATTCAGCGGGCCCTACGGCACCGCATAGGACCATCAAGAATACAGTTTAGGAGACATGGTATATTATAAAAGGGAAGGCCATAAAGAGTGGAAAGGACCTGGCAAGGCAATAGGGAGTGATGGGAAAGTATTAATTGTGCAACATGACAATCAAACTGACAATCAAACAACCACATTCTTCATGGTTAATTGGTACTGACTATACCTTTACAGCATCTGAACAGGACATAGAACGCGAGGAGGCACCATGCACTTCACATACACACACACTGGGGAGTTATGAGGAGCAGACGATGGCAGATACAGGGCTACATGCCAGAGGGGACCAGTATGTGGAGGGATGCAACCATCATAGGGAGAGCAGGAAATGCCACTGGTAAATACAAACATTGGCTAAACGTGAAGGGTGAAGGACAGGAGACAAGACCTATCAATTGGCAAACCGAGGTAAAGATGTGGAAACCCAGAAAGCTCAGTATGAGTTCTGACAGTGGACCAGAAAGCGGTCGTGACCCTAGAAAAAAATCACAGACTTGCAAATGGGGTTCTGCTCGCATGGGGGAACGATCATATAGTAACAGTCCAGAAAGAGATAGGAATGTGAGTAGAGGCCATAGCTTAACAAGAATGAGGACTAGAGAGCAAGCTAGGAATCTCAATAGGAATAGAAGTCCTTATGACTGAGAGATTTTAGTAGCTGCTAATAAATTGGAAAATAAGGATAAAGGAAGCCAAACAGAAAGAGTTAGAAAGTTGGAAGGAATTTGGGGTATATTTTGAAATACCTGACAGAGGATAGCCAGCTTTATCTGACAGATGGATCTATAGAGAAAAGGTACCCCCAGATGGCACATATAAGGCCAAAGCAAGATTAGTAGCCTAAGGCTTTGAAGAGAGACTAGGAGATCAGGATGTCAGAGTGGACTCGCCTACTACAGGGAAAGTGAGTTTGAAGATATTTTTAGCTATTTTGGCATCCTATTCCTGGAAGCGCAAATTTATTGACATAAAGGCTGCCTTTTTATAGGGGCAGATGTTTCAGAGGGAAGTTTTTTTGAAACTGCCCAAAGAAGCTGGGGATGTAGAAGGAAAGCTATGGAAATTGAACAAATATGTTTATGGATTGAATGATGCATCAAGAGTATGGTATTTTTCTGTGAGGCCTGTCCTGTTGAAAACAGGTTGCATTCAGTTAAAGGCAGATGTTCTGCTGGTACCATAAGGAAAACCTACTGGAATCTTTATCATGCATGTTGATGATTTCTTGCGGGGAGGCTCTGTAGAATTTGAACAATGGGTAATCGAGAAGATAAGAAGGGATTCAAGGTCGGAAATCCGGCTTCAGAGGCCTTTAAATACATAGGGTTAGACATTAAGCAGAGGAAATTAGGAGTGACATTGAATCAACAATCTTATCCAGAAATGTCAATCTTATCCCAATAACTCTGGCTAGATCCTCACAAAAAGAGGATTCTGCTACCAAGGAAGAAACAGCACAGTTGAGAAGTTTGATTTAGCAGTTGAACTGGTTGTGCACTCAGGCTAGGCCTGATGCTAGTAATGATGTGTTGGAGCTGAGTACCATGATGAAGCATGCTACAGTTGAGCAAGTTCTGAGAGCAAATAAAACACTTAAAAAAATAAATTCTGAGAGATGTGTGATTGAGTTTCCAACCTTGGGTGATCCAGAAGATATGAGGTTGGCTACTTTTAGCGAGGCTTCACATGCCAATCTTCCGGATGGGTATTCTAGCACAACAGGGCTTATCATATTCTTGGGGGAAAGAATGATAAATGTTGCCCACTGGCCTGGGAGGGAAAGAAAATAAAAAGGGTAGTGAAAAGCACCTTAGCTGCTGAAATGCTGGCCTTAGTAGAAGCATTAGATATGGGGGTTTACTTATCTAATATACTGACAGAAATATTGTATAAGGGGCAATGTGAGAAATGTTTGCCTATAGAATGTTATATTGATAAACGGTCTCTTTGGGACAACATTTATTCCACAAAAAGTGTCACTGATAAAAGGCTAAGAATAGACCAAGCTAGCATAAAAGAAATGTTAGAGAGAAGAGAGATCTCTAAGATACAATGGGTTGACACAAGTCACCAACTATCAGACTGTTTTACAAAAAGAAGTGCCTGCTGTAAGGAATTATTAAGTGTATTGGAAGAGGGGTGTCTTATGTTGTAATGATGCAATGAAAAAAAATCTTTTTTGTTTTATAATTGATTATATATATATATATATATTTGGTAAAGGAAATACATGAACTATAGATATGGAAAGACATGACATTAAGTTTTTTCAAAGTATTAATTTAAAAAGAAAAGAGGGGAATCTGTCAATATATAAGTAATCACACTGCATGGCAGTCACCTTGTTAAAGACAATTGCTAGTTAAAGAGGTGATGGGCATTGATTATCCCATCTAAGTTGAATAAAAATATACAGTTGGAACACTTTATGTGGAAGTTATTTGGAAGTCAGCAGCACTGAGGAGCTGATTGAAAATAAACCAACTTGAACCAAACGACCAGCCTGGATTAATTCTTCCTCCATAACCTCTCATTGTGAGTAGCCCAATCATCCAGCGGTTTTACATGCCGGTCCAGAACAAATCTAGACCAATATGGCATGCAAATGTCAGCACTTACCTGAAGAAGGCCTGGGGCAGTCTATGGAGATCATGATGGAGGCCTCCAGCAACCATAGCCCTTGGTGCAGCAGTGGGTGGGTGGACCTTCAACCACATGGATCTTCTCAATGCAGCAGCTTCCAGGAGCTGGATCTTCAAGTAGCAGCTTTTTCCAAGGTTTGAACATTCAGGCAACAGCTTCTTCCAGGATTTGGATCACAAAACAACAGCTTCTTCCAGGGCTTGGATTTTCAAGCAAAATCTTCTTCCAGGAGTTGGAGCTTCAAGCAGCAGAGGCATGCCATGTGGTGGCTGCTGGTGCCCTCAGCGCCTAAGCCCCTCCCACCCCCCTCCCAGATAGCCTCTGAGCTCTCTGTGTGGAAGGGTCAGAGACCCACAGTGGCCTGTCCACCTGCAGACTAGATGGACTGCAGTGGAGCAATAGGGCATTACCTTATCACGTTGAGTAGCTCTTTTACGTATGGGCTGCATGGATGGTGCCCTTTCCACTGAGGCCAATGTCCCCTGAACCATTCATTGAGGTGGGTATGAGCAGTTGAGTGTTCACTTATCCTGGCGGAACGGATGAGGTCATTCATCCATTTGTGGCATTTCAGAGAGGCTTCTGGCGGAGGCCCTTGGCGCTGACCTCCATGGAGACTTCCTCCCATGCCAAGTTCGTCTGATGGCTCAGCCTCCTCTTTCTATCTACTGGGTAGAGAATGGCCCTCCTGGCCTCCATTGCATTGAAAAGGACTTCCAAGGAAGCATAGCTGAACCTGGGGGCTGGAGGTCCCTGTGATCGGCAGGTCTTCTCCTACTTCAATGGTGGGTAAGTTAATGCCCGGTTACCTTTTAAATATGGTGCCTGATTATGATGGTGCATCACACACCATCTAGTCCGCACCACCACGAAAAATGTCGGAAAACCCCTGACTGCATAGTTAATAAGGCCAGCACTGCATGATCCAGCACAAATTCCCACTGGCCTCCCAAACAGACAAACATCTGAAATAGGTGCAGAGGTAGGCCTTTTGGCCCCTTGCGCCTGTTCCGCCATTCAATAAGATCATGGCTGATCTGTGTTTCGAATTCCACATTCGTATCTACCTCCGATAACCTTTCATTCCCTTGTCTAACAAGAATCTATCTACCTCCATACTGAAAATATTCAATGACCTCACCTCCATCGCCTTCGGAGGCAGAGAGTTCTAAAGTCGCACAACCCTCTGAGAGGAAAAATTTCTCCTCATCTGTGTCCTAAAAGGGCAACTCCTAATTTTAAAACAGTGCCCCCTAGTTCTGGACTCACCCACAAGAGGAAACATCCTTTCCACCTCCATCTTGTCAATGCTGTTCAGGATCTTATATACTTCAATCAAGTCACCCCTCACTCTTCTAAACTCCAATGGAAACAAGCTCAGTCAGTCTAACCTTTCCTCATTAGACAACTCACTCATTCCAGGTATCAATTTAGTAAACCTGTTGTTGCTTCCCCTGACATTGGTATTCTTGTGATTGTCCTGATGAGTGCAAGATGAAAAGCTTTGACAACCAATTTAAGATTGTCAGTCGGGTTTGCAGTCCGGCACGTGTGTGTGTACTGGCAGCTACATATATTAATACACAGGGCCCTGTTCTTTGCAGACAGAAGGAACATGTACACACACATTGCACCCGCTTCAGATAAACAAAATAAGTGATAGCCATTTGCTGGTTTATTTCTCAAGGCAATGTCTTGACCAATCAGAGTCAAGTTGCCTGGTTTAAACGTCAAACAATGCTTGGCAGTTAACTGTCAGTCACCATTAACTGGTGCATTCTACATGGCATTCTCCAATCAGCAACCTCTTCTCATACAGTATTAAGTTGTTGCTTCCCCTGACATTGGTATTCTTGTGTCCTGATGAGTGCAAGATGAAAAGCTTTGACAAAATGTCTTTTTTCAGCAATACTCACGTTCTGTACTACCAAATGACTATTTGTATACCTAAGACAGATGTACAACAAAGATCAAATTCAGGATATCAACCACATGGTTCAACTTACAGGTAAGTTAAGAACAGGTAAGCTATCTATTGAATTTCTCCAAGAATGTATTAAACACAAGATTGTGCCAGTTTTCATTTCCAAACATATCGATAATGCTACAGTGAGACACAGTGTGCTAAAGTGAGACAAAAAAGAAATGAGAGAGCAGAGGTACAGGGTAGTGAAGAGGCGAATAATAATCAAAGTGTGACAGGAAGAGGCAGAAAATATAAGCAGAAGAGTGCAGCAGAAATTAGAACCAGAATGAGCAATAATGGTTAAAAAGTCATAGCTTAAGGCTCTTTGTCTGAAAACACGCAGCATTTGTAACAAGATAGATGAGTTGACCGCACAAATAGAAATAAGTGAATACGACTTGATAGTTATTACGGAGACGTGGTTACAGAGTGGCCAAGGCTGGGAACTCAATATTCAAGAGTATTTGACGTTCCAGAAAAATAGGAAAAGGAGATGGGGTAGCTTTTTTAATAAAGGAAGGTATCAGTGTGGTGGTGAGTAGTGATATACGTGCCATAGATTGTGATTTGGAATCAGTTTGGGTAGCACTAAGCAATAACAAGGGGAAGAAGTCATAGGTGGGAGTTGTCTATAGGCCCCCGAAGAGTTGCCTCACTGTAGGACAGAGTATAAATTGGGAAATAATGGAGGTGTGTAAGGAGGGCGCTACAATTGCCATGGGTGATCCTAATCTGCATATTGACTGGACAAATCAGATTGGCAGGGGTAACATGGAAGACAAATTTGTAGAGTGCATTAGGGATAGTTTCTTAGAGCAATACATTGCAGGACCTACCCAGGAACAGGCTATTTTAGGTCTAGTAATGTGTAATGAGGTGGGATTAATAAGAGATATCGTGGTTAAGGATCCTCTGGGGGGCTAGTGATCACAACATGGTAGAATTTCAAATTCTTTTTTGAGGACGAGCAATTCGGGCCTCAAACCAGTGTCCTCAACTTAAATAAGGGCAATTACAGAGGTATGAAGAAAGAGTTGTCTAAAGTAAGCTGGGAAAATAGACTAAGGGGAAGGTAAGTAGATGAGTAGTGGCAGACATTTAAACAGATATTTCATAACACTCGGAAAAAATTTATCTCACTTAAATAGAAGGACTCGATGATGAACCACCCGTGGTTAACAAAGGTGGTCAAGGAGAGTGTCCAATCAAAAACTAAAGCACACAAAGCAGCGAAAACTAATGGTAGGCCAGAGGATTGGGAATATTTTAGGAACCAGCAGCAGATGACTAAAAAGCTAATAAAGAGGGAAAGAATTGATTATGAAAGTAAATTGGCAAGAAATATAAAAGCAAACAGCAAGAGCTTCTATGGGTATATAAAAAGAAAGAAAGTGGCTAAAGTGAGTATGGGATCCTTGGAGGATGTGACTGGAGAATTGCAATGAGTCTTGAACCAAAAACCTATTGACTCAGAGGTAAGGGTGCTACCAACTTAACTAAACCAGTGACTTCCTGCAGGAAGAAATGGGTTGTTATTAAAAATTGTTTTGGTGCTTACCTTGACCATCCAATGGCTCACAAGTCACCAGGTAGCCCATGATGTCTCCATTTGGTTTGCGGGGTTTCTCCCAGCTTAGTTTGAGTAACTCAGAGTTAATGGCAGTAAATACCAGGGGCCCTGGAGCACTGGGCATGCTCAGTGTGAAAGGAGAGCCTGCAGGACAAAAAATAGGGGGATTCAGAATCTATTCAATTCCTCCAACAGTGCATGACTGCACTCACCATTCCGTTATGCAATAAATTATTAACAACCACCGCATCAAGATCTAAACTCTTCGCAGGAGATTGCCAATAGTGCAGTTGATGCATACAAAACAGAGCAGATAGGTGCCAGGTTCTAACCCCTGGACCATGCTGAGTGATTTTACCTCAGCTAGGGTGGACTTTGACCATTAAAATTGTCCTGGACACTTCTGGGTTAGAATTTAGGCCGTAGTTCTCTTTCCTGATCCTCACTGCCTGGAGCATGGGGGTGGACAATGACTGATGTCAGGATCAGACTCGGTTGTGCTTGAACCCATGACCTTCTAACTCAAAGATGAGTGTATTACTAAACTGAGCTAAGCTGGACTTCTTACCCTTCCTCCTACTTGTTTTTAAAACCAAAACTTGACATTATCTAATCACTACTTTCTGATGTACTTAATCTTTTCTCTTAATCCTTTTCAACTTTACTGGTGTCCTGCACTATGGTTCTTGGCCCTTCATGTGGACTTCTTATGGACCTGTCAATCGACAATGCTTACCAAACTCTAAGGAGTTAACACTAGGGAGCCAAGCTCGTGGCTAATGGTTTTGGTGCTTACTTAGTGATCCAGATTCTGTGTAATTAAATCCCATCATGGCAAGTTGTCAAACTGAATTGATTAACATATTCTAGTAATGACTATTGTACAAACCTACCTGATTCACTAGAGTTTTCTACACGGTTGATACTTAATGCCATTTGAACAGTTTGGCAAGTAACTCCAGTTGCAAAGACAACAATGCCGGTTCTTAAGGTCTACCATCACCTCAGAACGAAGAATAGCAATACATGCTGCCTTTCCCACAACACAAGAACAAACAAATACAAAAAACACAGATATTGGGGAAACAGTCCATTACTCCCGAGTGGTTGAGAAATCGGGGACTGTTAAATCAATTGATAAAAATCAAGGAACAGGCTCATTCGGCAATCTGCAGGAACAGTCCTACTACCCTGCAATGTACGTGACACAAGGTGGGCCTCTCCACTCTGCAACTTGATCAAAAAGCAGAATGAATGAACACTATCCAAGAGATCACAGTTATTTGCTTGGTTCTCAGGCAGAGTTTGGGCCATCGGGATATGAAACGATGGGCATAAAAGAAAAGAAACAAAGAACTTGTATACTTGCATTTATCCACTCCCACACCGTTATCTCTGGTGTACCACAAGGATCTATTCTTGGCTGCACCTCTACCATTTCCCATCTACATGCTGCCCATTGGCGACATCATCCGAATGTCAGGCTCCATGTATTTGCTGATGACTCAACTCTACCTCACTATGCCCTCTCTTGACCTATTCACTGTCCCTGATTTGTCACACTGCTTGTCAGAATCCAGTACTGAATGAGTTGAAGTCTCCTTCAACTAAATATTGGGAAGACTGAAGACTTTGGTCTTTGCCACAAATTCTGTTCCCCAACTAGCAACTTCAGCCATCTTTCCGGCAAATATCTGAACCTAAACCAGACTGTTCACATCTTGGTGTCACATTTGACCCCAAGATGAGCTATTGACCACATATTTCCTGCAACATCAAGATTGCATGCCTTCACATCCGTAACAGTGTCAGCTCATCTGCTGATGAAACCCTCAAGGCTTAACCATTGCAGTGTTCTCCTGGCCAGCCTCCCATCTTCCACCTGAGAAACTAGAGCCCCGCAAACCAAATGGAGACAAAACTCTGCAGCCATATCTTTCACACCAATTTCCGTTCACCCAATACTACTGTGCTTGCTCCCTGCCCTGCAATGTGTCAACTTGAAAATTCTCATCCATTTTCCAATCCCACCACAGCCTCACCTCTCCCTTGCTCTGTAACTTTCCCCATCCTTATTAAACTTTTGAGATCTCTATAATTCTCCAATTCTGACATCTTCCACATCATTGATTTTAATTGCTCCACCGTTGCTGACCAGGTGTTCAGCTGCCTGGATCCCGAGCTCTGGAATTCCCTCCCTAAACCTCTCCACCTCTCTATGTCTCTTTCCTTCTTTAAGATGCTGTTTCAAACCTGCCTCCTTGACCAAGCTTTTGGTTATCTGACCTCTATCTCCCTCTGTGACTTGCTGTGAAATTTGGATGAAGTAGATTGGGACATTCTGCCATGTTAGAGATGCCATATAAATGCAAGTTTTTGTTGTAGTACTGTAGGGAATGCAGCAGTCAATCAGTGCACAATAAGGTCCCACAAACAGCAGTATAATAATGACATTAGTTGAGGGATAAATAAAGATAACCATCCATTAGGAAAGTCAAACAAATTTTACAATTGCTTTTCTCCAATCCTTGCTTACTTTAGTTTCTTGAATTGGCCCAATTTCTTGTCATATGGCACACAACACACAAAGTTATTTTAGGAGTTCACACTCCAGACAGGTATTCAAAATGATAATTTGGCTTTTCTCATGGAATTATATTTAACTCTAAGAGCAAATCTAAGTGTTTGTGTGGATTACAGAGAATCTTCCAGGATTCCAGATTGAACTCCTTACCCACTGTGACCTTGCAATGCCTCATTCCAGACTAACAGCAACATATAGAAATATATCCAGGACAGGTACCTCAAGGTGGTCAGTCCAACAATTACCTGGAACTGGACTCAGAGGGCTCAAAAGTTCCACCTTCGATTCAATGGTGATGACTCCTTCTCGCTCTGGACCTCACCCCTTATCACTCATTGCCTTGACCTTGAAGATGTAGGAGTAGTTGGGTAGAAGATCATTGATGATCAGGGAGTTTTCATTGGCGTTCACCTCACCTGAAACATTACAAGACACAGAGTAAAGTTCAATTTAATCACATCATGGATAGTTCAGAATCATAGGGTTTTAAACTAAATAGTGGGGGCAAGGGATCAAATGTGGAAAGATGTGGTATGTCAAAGAGTAGAGACAAGGTAAGAGAGGAAACTAATAACATGGGAAATGAGGGTCGAAGAATCAAGATTAGATGTCACAAAGATAACAAAAAGACTAAACTAAAGGCTCTTTATCTTTCATAACAAAGGAAATGAATTGATAGCACACATTGAAGTAAATAAATATGATCTGATAGCCATTACAGAGACCTGGCTGCAAATGACAAGGATTGGGTCCTGAATATCGAGGGGTGTATGACCTTCAAGAAGAATAGGAAGCTAGGTAAAGGCGGCGGGGTAGCACTGTTTGTTAATCAAGGATGGCATTTGTGCAACAGTTAGAGATGACCTTGGCTCAGGAGATCAGGATATAGAATCGGTTTGGGTGAAGATAAGGAATATTAGGGGAAAGAAGCCATTAGTGGGAGTGGTCTACAGGCCCCCTAACAGTAACTACAATGTAGGACAAAGTATACCAGGAAGAAATATTGGGTGCTTGTGATAAAAGAATGGCAATAATCATGGGTGGCTTTAATCTACATATAAACAGGAAAAATCAGATTGGCAATAGTAGCCTGGATGAGGAGCTCATAGAATGCTTTCCAGATAGTTTCTTAGAGCAGCATGTTCTGGAACCAAATAGAGAGCAGGTTATATTAGATTTGATATTGTGTAATGTGACAGGATTAATTAATGACCCCAGAATAAAGGCAACCTTAGGTAGCAGCGACCATAATATGATTGAATTTTACATCCAGTTTGAAAGGGAGAAGAATGGGTCTAAGACTAGTATTTTAAACTTAAATAAGGGCAACTATGTGCGCATGAAAGTTGAGCTAGCTGAAGTGAACTGAAATACTAGGCAAGGGGATAGATCAATAGAGAAGCAGTGGCAGGCATTTAAGGGGATATTTCAGAGTATTCAGAGTAAGTACATTCCTACTATAAAGAAAAATTCTAAAGGGAGGACCCACCATCCATGGTTAACTAAAGAAGTTAAGGAAAGCATCAAACTTAAAGAAAAAGCATATAACTGCGCAAGGATGAGTGACAGGTCAGATGATTGGTCAGAATATAAAGAACAGCAGAGAATGACTAAAAGGTTAATCAGGAGAATGAAATTAGAGGATGAGAGGAAGCTAGCTGGAAATGCAAAAACGGATAGCAAGAGTTTCTATAGTTATTTAAACAGGAAAAGACAGGAAAACAGGTAAAGTGAGTGTTGGTCCTCTAGAGAGTGAGAATGGGTAGTTTAAGAGTAGATAATAAGGAAATGGCGGATGAGGTGAACAAATATTTTACCTCCATCTTCGCTGTAAAGGATACAAAATAAATTCCAGTAATAGCTGTAAATTGGGAGGTGGAGGGGAGAAAGAAACTTGGTGAAATTACAATCACTGGGGTAGCAGTACTGAGCAAACTGATGGAGCTGGCGGGCTGACAAGTCTCGGGTCCAGATGGACTTCATCCTAAGGTCTTAAAGAGGCTAATGAGGTGGTAGATGCATTGGTGTTAATTTTCCAAAATTCCCTAGATGTATGGAATAGGTATCGAGGGTAACATATTAGCATGGATAGGAGATTGACTGGCTGGCAGACAATGGAGAGTATGCATAAATGGGTCTTTGTCTGATTGGCAGGATGTGATGAATGGAGTCCCCCAGGGGCCTGTGCTGGGGCCTCAATTTTTTACAATTTACATCAATGAGGGGAGTGAAGGCATTGGAGCTAAATTTGCAGACAGCACAAAGATACGTAGGAAAGTATGTTGTGAAGAAACATAAGGGGCAGAATTTTACGACAGTGGGATTTTATGTTCCCGCGAAGTCAATGGGTTTATAATGGCTCGCCGCATTTTACAGCCCCATCCCCGCCGAAACGGGGCCATAAAATTCTGCCCAAGGAGTTTGTAGACGGATATAGAAAACCAAGTGGGCAAAAATCTGGCAGATGGAGTATAGTTTGGGAAAATGTAAAATTGTTCACTTGGGCAGGAAGAATAAAAAAAGCAGAGTATTACTTAAACAGAGAACGACTGCAGAATTCCGAAGTGTAGAGGGATCTAGGTGTTCTTGTGCATGAGTCACAAAAAGTTAGTATGCAGGTACAGCAAGTAATCAAGAAGACTAATGGAATGCTATCGTTTATTATGAGAGGAATTGAAGATAAAAGTAGGGATGTTATGCTTCAGTTATACAGGGCATTGGTGAGACCGCATCTCGAATACTGTGTGCAGTTCTGGTCTGCTTATTTAAGGAAAGATGTAAATGCGTTGGAGGTGGTTCAGTGGAGGTTTACTAGATTGATACCTGGAATGAGCGGGTTGTCTTATGAGGATTGGTTGGATGGGCTTGGCTTGTTTCCACTGGAGTGTAGAAGAGTGAGGGGTGACTTGATTGAAGTATATAAGATCCTGAATGATCTTGACAAAGTGGACATGGAAAGGATGTTTCCTCTTGTGGGTGAGTCCAGATCTAGGGGGCACTGTTTTAAAATTAGAGGTTGCCCTTATAGGACAGAGATGAGGAGAATTTTTTTTCTCCGAGAGGGTTATGCAACTTTGGGACTCTGCCTCAGAAGGCGGTGGAGGCGGGGTCACTGAATATTTTTAAGGCAGAGGTAGCTAGATTCTTGTGAGGCAAGGGAATAAAAGGTTATCGGGGTAGATGGGAATGTGGAACTCGAAGCACAAAGAGATCAGCCATGATCTTATTGAATGGTGGAGCAAGCTCAAGGGGCTGAATGGCCTACATTTGCTCCTATTTCGTATGTTCGTAACAGGGAATAGAGAAATGTCAGATAATTTGAACCAATGTTTTGCATTAGTCTTCACGGTGGAGGACACTATAAATACCTCAAAGATATCATAAAAGCAAGGAGCTAATGGGAGGAAAGATCTTGTAACAGTCTCTATCATGAGGAACAAATATTTGACATACTAATGGGACTAAAGGCAGACAAGTCACCAGGACCTGATGACCTGTATCCAAGGGTTTTAAAGGAAGTGGCTGCAGAGATAGTGGAGGCATTGGTCAAAACATTCCAGAACTAACTGGGTTCAGGGAGGGTGCCAGAGGATTGGAAAACTGCTAATGTGATGCTCCCGTTCAAGAAGGGAGGGAGACAAAAAGCAGGAAACTATAGGCCAGTCAGCCTAACATCTGTCTTTGGGAAAATGCTGAAGTCCATTATTAAGGAAGAAATAGTAGGGTATTTAGAAAAGCTTAATGCAATCAAACCGAGTCAATTTGGTTTTGTGAAAGGGAAATCATGTTTGACAGATTTGCTAGGGTTCTTTGAAGATATAACACGCAGAGTTGATAAAGGGAAACTGGTAGATGTGGTGTATTTGGATTTCCAGAAGGCATTCATTAAGGTGCCACATAAAAGGTTATTTCACAAGATAGGAGTTCATGGTATTGGGGGTAATGTATTAGCATGGATTGAGGATTGGTTAACACACAGAAGACAGAGAGTTGGGGTTAATGGGTCTTTTTCAGGTTGGAAAGACGTAACTAGTGGAGTGCCACAAGGATCAGCCCTAGGGCCTCAATTATTTACTATCTATATTAATGACTTGGAGGAGGGGGCAAGTTTAATGTATCTAAATTTGCTGATGATATAAAAATAGGTGGGAGAGCATGTTGTGATAAGGACATAAGGAATCTGCAAGGGGATACAGATAGATTGAGAGAGTGGGCAAAAACTTGGCAGATGGAGTTTAATGTAGGAAAGTGTGAGGTCATGCACTTTGGTAGGAAGAATCAAAGGCAGGCTATTATTTAAATGGAGAGAGACTCCCAAAAAGTGCAGCACAGAGGGATCTGGGTGTTCTTGTGCATGAAACACAAATAGGTTAGCACGCAGGTGCAGCAAGTAATTAAGAAGGCAAATGAATTTTGGCTTGTATTGCTAGGGGGTTGGAGTTTAAAAATAGGGAAGTCTTGTTACAACTGTGCAGGGTGTTGGTGAGACTGCACCTGGAGTCCTGTGTACAGTTTTGGTCCCCCTATTTAAGAAAGGATATACTGGCATTGGAGGCAGTTCAAAAGAGATTTACTTGGCTGATTCCTGGGATAAAGAATGGCAGAACAGGTTAGGCATTCATTCATTTGAGTTTAGAAGAATGAGAGGTGATCTTATTGAAGCATACAAGATTCTGAGGGGGCTTGACAGGGTAGATGTTGAGAAGATGTTTCCATTAGTGGGGGAATCTCGAACTAGGGGACGTAGTTACAGAATAAGGGGTCACTCATTTAAAACTAAGATGCGAAGGAATTTCTTTTCTCAGAGGGTAGCGAATGTCTGGAATTCTCTACTTCAGAGAGTTGTGGAGGCTAGATCACTGAAAGTATTTTTAAACAGGAGGTAGATAGATTTTTGAAATATCGGGGAGTTGAGGGCTATGAGGAGCTGGCATGAAAGAGGAGTTGAGGCCTGGGGCAGACCAACTATGATCTTATTGAATGGCGGGGCAGGGTTGAGCTGCCAAATGGTCTACTCCTCTACTCCTGCTCCTATTTCTTGTGTTCTCATGTTCAATCTCACAATTGATGGCGTGTTTTTGCAAGATGAGATTGAACAGAGTGGTAACAGGGTTACTAATTTACGCTGTACCCGCTTTATTTCCTCAATAGATGACGTCCACACCATAAACTCACTTAAGCGGATGAGGTATGACAATGCAATTAATGACACCACTAAACACGTAACAAATCTTTCTGACCACGTACTCTCAGAAAGCAAGGAGTCATGGTTTCAATTTTAGTGTGCCTTCATCCCAAATCAAAAGGCAAGAGGTATTAGCTGAGTTCAAACTCGTCTAATTCCAGCTATCCCGCCACAAACCAGCGTTCGCTGAAGATGCTGAATCCTTGTAAATGTGCCTTGCTGATATTGCAGGATTCCGAATGACCTGTCTGATTTTCACATGCAATGTGAATGTCTTACAGAGTTGTGAAGCCTTAAGACCAACCCAGACATACACATCAGTAAACCTGACAAAGGGAGGGGAATAGTCATACTTAACAAGCGCGACTATATCAACAAAACGCACTGCATTCTTAATGATGTGTCCAAATTCATATCCATTGGACCTACCGCTCAATACGGCCGGACTGCCTTGCTTGAAAGTAAGCTTAAAAAATGCTTGCTGGACTTGTGTAAGAGTGATGAGCTGCTGTGTGATATATACGAACAGGGCTTGTCCTCACAGTTCGCTGCGTCCACGTATGTATGGGCTACCCAAGATACACAAAAGTGATGTCCCTTTACGCCTTATCTTATCTATGACTGGTTCTACACAGCATGAATTGGCCAAATGGTTGGGTGAATTGTTACAAACAATCTTGAGCAAGTTTTCCACTTACACAGCGAAGGATTCCTTCACATTTGCGAAGACCATACAGGACTTGCATATCAATAGCAATGCTGTGTCCATGTGCTCATTTGACATTGTTAGCCTATTCACCGATGTTCCACTTAAGGAAGCCATAGATATTTGTGCTGCAGCACCATATGGTGGTGATCTAGACCCGTCACCATTGCATGAATCAGTATTCATAGAACTTATGAACTCGGCAACTCACGCAGTTGAGTTCAGTTTTAATGACACCATGTATGCCCAAATAGAAGGTGTTGCCTTGGGATCCCCTCTAGGCCCAGCTCCCACAATCATCTTTGTTGGGTTCCATGAGAAACGTGTCTTCGACGGAATGACACTTAACCTCCTACCCCTTGCATATTTCCGATATGTGGATGATACATTTTTAATATTTAAATCTGAAACTGCATGTAATAATTTCCTTGCATGTCTTAATGGGCACCATCCTGCGTTCAAATTCACCTTTTGAAATGGAGCAGTCAAATGAACTCCCCTTCCTTGATGTACTAGTTGAGAATTCTGCCAGGGGATTCTCTACCACAGTCTACCACAAACCTACCTTCATCGGTCAATATACATGTTGGGATTCTTACAGTTCCACGCCCTATAAGATCAGCCTCAATGGCAACCTCATAAGTAGGGCCCAAGCCATTTGCTCACCATGTAAGCATGATGCTGAAATAGGGCGTTACAAAGACATCCTGCAGGATAATGGCTACACTGATCGGATCATTTTGCGCTATATATCATGCAAACTCATGAATGGGGCTAAGGCTGCCACTTTCGGCCCTGAAAAGTGCCCAATCTACCTCAGCTTATCCTGGAAGGGCAAGGTATCTCAAAGATTTGAGCAACAGGTGAAGCTAGCTGTTTCACGCTGCTGCTATACATTAGCAACATGAGTGGTATTCGCCACTAACAGGATGCTGCCATCAAGCCAAGTGTGATTCTGCCTATCACACAAATGAGTAATGTGATATATGAATTTCAGTGCCAGTGTGATGCTAGGTGTGTAGGCCGTACGTCCCAAAGACTGGCAGATCGTATCAAACAGCATGTCCCTTTGGCTGTTCGCTAATGGGCAAAGTACAAACCAACATTAGATGTGATTCTGCAATTGGACAACATTTGCTAAATAATGCTCAGTGTGTTAAGAATTACGCTGACAACCAATTTAAGATTGTCAGTCAGGCTCGCAGTTTGGCGCGTGTGTGTATACTGGCAGCTACATATATTAATACACAGGGCCCTGTTCTTTGCAGACAGAAAGAACATGTCCAGTTTCATCTAAACAAAATAAGTGATAGCCATTTGCTGGTTCATTCCTCAGGGCAATGTCTTAACCAATCAAAGTCAAGCTGCCTGGTTTAAATATCAAACAATGCTCAGCAGTTAACTGTCAGTCACCAATACTGGTGCATTCTCCATGGCAACACCTCTACCAATCAGAGACCACTTGCCAACCAATCACAGTCTCTTTTCATACAGTATAAAATTGTTGCTTCCCCTGACATTAGTATCCTTGCAATTTTCCTGATGAGTTGAAGACGAAAAGCTTTGAGAAAATGTCTGTTTTCAGCAATACTCAAGTTCTGTACTTCCAAACGGCTAATTTTCTTTTTCCTTTAAATGCATCCTCTTTTCCATTCAGCTGGTTCTTCAGCTTTTCAGTCTCTTTTTTGGATCTCTTGGCTTCCTCCTGGAATATTGAACATTGTTGAGTCTTCTCTGCCAACTGGTCCTTGAGTTCATTCAGAGTAACATTAAATTAATTTTTCTTCTCTTTGTAATTTTTGAGAGGAACAAACTTTGACCTGAGGGACCCTAGGAGTGTGTGAAGGGCCATCAACAGGTTTCCTTTTCTTTGCAACGCTCAATTGCTTTGTCTTGAGTTTTCTTGTAATTCGCCAGAGTCTCCTTGAGTTTTTTTCTGCTGTTCTTCCATTCTGATGTTCAAGACAATCTTCATTTCTTCACGCATGTGACCTTGAAGGACAATCAGCTGATCTTTCAACTGTTTATTTTCTCGTTGACTTCTTGCCAACTCATGCTGTGCTTCAGTGCATTGCTTTGTTGCTCTGATAGTTCCAATGCAGCTTTTGCTGAACTAGTATTCAACATCTTTTTTAGCTCCACATGTTTTTCCAGAGCTACGTATTGATACTTCTAAGTGTCTTTCAGGGCAGTGGGCTGTTTGAGTACCTTTTCTACCTGCAGTTGTGCCTGACTGTACTTCTGGTTGAGTTCTTCCAACCCAGCTATTCTATGCACCATTTCCTGTGGAACAGTTTCATTTTCTTTTTGCAGGTTTTGTTTATTTTGGGTTACCTCAGATAGCTTTCCAGCCAGCTGCTCATTCACACTGTCACCTGCTGTTTGCGTAATGTGTCAGCGTTTTTAAAAAGCTCCATTATTAAGCCTTTCAGCTATTTCTCAGCCTCTTCTTTCTTCTGCACTAAACTCTTTGGCTCATGCTCTTCATTGTGCTGACATGGTCTGTGACAATCTTGTGTTTTGCTTAGGTATTGTCTCCCATGGCCTGGGGACTCCTGTCTCCCTCACCTTGGGGTCTCCTTGCCCCTTTGGTGCTTTATCAGGGGTGTTCTAGACAATCTTTTTAAGGTATGTGCTCTCCACAACTTGGAGTTAAAAATATTTGTAAAAGGCTTTTAATAGCTCACCAAACGTGGTTGAGGATTCATCTATACCTTCTTTTAGGATTATTTCATCCGCAAATATGCCAAAAAAGTATAAAAGCATATTAACATGGACTTCTTCTGATTTCTTGCTTAATCCTAACATACTCCCGTAACCTAAAAATTATTTTCTCCAAGATGTCCAATTTTGCAGCCAGTTTGCCCGTGCCTTAGCCTAAATTGGTCTGGTAATTTTAATTTACTATCCATGGCTGTTTTTCATAACAGGTGAGTACCTCTTTAATATTTTTTCTTCAAGGTGGCTCCGCAGCTGCTGTTCGTCCCAAGCCTATTGGGCCTTGGTGGGCTCCCATTGCGCGGACAGGGCTGCTGTTTTTAAACTTAATAACTCTGCAGGAAACCTTTGAAACAAGAAGCCTGGGCTACCTCGTGGCTTTTTAAATCAGAGAAAATATATTGGAAGGCAATTTTTCAGCTCTGCCTTCAGTTTTAAAACTTTCCTTATCATTCAGTCGAGCTCGGCTGTTGTAGTGCCAGCTGTGGACCTGTTGCTGCAGCTTTCTTCCAGCTGTGCTCGGGTTTTAAGGGCATTTAGGAACCGGCCTAGCTTTGCAAATATATTGGTCCTTCATCAGGCCTGATTCAGATGTATGCTTTCATAGTGATCATAGCTTCATAACTGTCTTCAAAAATGTTGCTATAGCTATTCAATAGCTGACCAAGCTCTTTGGTCATCACAACTGAAAAACATGCTTCTAGTCTAACTTTAACTTATGAAGCCAGTCTTTTCCTATTAACATTGGGATGTTGACATACCTTGCTACAACAATAGGTAACTTGAAGGATTTGCCCTTATGTTGGACATTACGCTCCATTTGTCTGCAAATTTTCTAATACCTCACCAGAGTAGGTTTTCAACTGACTGTTCTCTCAGTTAGAGGTTTGTTAATAAATTTAGTCTCCGACATGTTTCTACTCATAACAGAGCAACCTGCAGCCGCATCGATGCACACCTTAATGTACTGTTGATTTACCAACACCTTTGCACAAAAGTCTCTTTCATTTGAGTGATTGTGATGAAGTCTAAATATTGTACAGCCCTAGCTCCTCTTCTCTTAAGCCAGGCTTGTGTAATGCACGTGAAGCTACCCATTGTGGCCTATTAGCCATGAGCCTATCAGCAGCAAATGTGGGGAAAAGCAGTCTGTGATGGGAGGATCAGCAACACAGGCGGGAGCGAGAGTGCTGCGGAAAAAGAGGTATTGGCAGGAGGAGAGTCTCTGGGCTGGGTGGTGCGGGTGAAGAGATTCCAGAGAGAATTGTTGGATACATGATACAATACATGAGTATTGTTGGAGCTGCACTCATCCAGGCAAGTGGAGAGTATTCATCACACTCCTGACTTGTGCCTTGTAGATGGTGGACAGGCTTTGGGGAGTCAGGAGGTGAGTTACTCTCCACAGGATTCCTACCTCTGACCTGCTCTTTTAGTCACAGTATTGATCTGGCTAGTCCAGTTCATTTCCTGGTCAAAGGTAACCCCCCAGGATGTTGATTATGAGTGTGGGAGAGAGAGAGCGTAACTGAGTATGGGAGAGAGAGAGTTACTGAGTCTGGGAGAGAGAGTGAGTGAGAGTGGGGGGAGAGAGAGAGTGACTGAGTCTGGGAGAGAGAGTGAGTGAGAGTGGGGGGAGAGAGAGAGTGAGTGAGAGTGGGGGGAGAGAGAGAGTGACTGAGTCTGGGAGAGAGAGTGAGTGAGAGTGGGGGGAGAGAGAGAGTGAGTGAGTGTGGGGGGGAGAGAGTGAGTGAGTGTGGGGGGAGAGAGTGAGTGAGTGTGTGTGGGGGGGAGAGAGAGTTAGTGTGTGGCGGGGAGAGAGGGTGGGAGTATGGAGGGGAGAGAGGGTGGGAGTGTGGGGGGGTAGAAAGCGTGGGAGTGTGTGTGTCTGCTTGGCTCACTTGCAGTCTCAGGATTCCCACTCACCCTCACCCAACACACAATCAAACCTAATCACACAGTGGCTGAGCGTGAGGAAGTGAGCATCAAGAAATTGGGAGTGAGCCAGACAAACAGACTCTGCCTCTCTCACACTCTAATGGTGATATTTATTAATTACTCTTTTTAATTATCATTTTATTGCTTTGTCATTGCTTTATTTTTGCTCTGCAGGTTGTTTCTTTTCTTCCTACCTCAATGGTATTTTGAAATTCAGTTTAATGTTGTGCCAAACCTTATCTTTCCAAAATTTGCTCATTGGTGCCCTGAGTGAGGAAGAAAATGGAAATGTGCCCACTGCCCAAGTGAAAAGTTGGACAAGCCTGTCTTAAGCATTCTGGATTCACTTCAGGATTGTGAATTGCATCTTTATGATGTCGCTGTTTTCCACTGGAATGAGTTCTCTTTCCTGTTTTAGCCTTCGCTCACCAAGTAGTTGCAAAATGGCCTGAGTCTGAAAATTAAAGCATTTCTGTTCAGACATGCTTGTGCCGTGTGGCTGTCATTGTAGCAATAACAAATCATGTAGCGTCTCTCAACAACATTCTTCTGAGACTCCCCTCACTTTAGACATGGCAGAAGCCTGCTGACAGTGAACAAAAGCTGTTTGCAAAGGATGAGGTTCTCTGAACATTCTTTGATCTTTGTTACCATCTCCATGGTAAAAGCAATCTTACACAATAGCTCAAATGTAAGATTCAGAATGTTTAGTAACTTCAACTGTTGTTGTTGAACTGTTGTTCAATATGTCTAGTCAAGTTCAGTTTCTGGTCAATGGTAACCCCCAGGATGTTGATAGGGGTGATTTAATGACATTGAATATCAAGGGGCGATGGTTGGATTCTCTCTTGTTGGACATGGTCATTGCCTGGCACTTGTGTGGCACAAATGTTACTTGCCACTTATCAGTCCAAGCCTGGATATTGTCCAGGTCTTGCTGCATTTGAACATGGACTGCTTTAGTATCTGAAGAGCCGTGAATAGTGCTGAACATTGTGCAATCATCAGCGAATATCCCCACTTCTGACCTTATGATGGAGGGAAGGTCATTGATGAAGCTGCCAAAAATGGTTGGGCGTAGGACACTACCCTGAGGAACTCCTGCGGTGATGTCCCGGGACTGAGATGACTGACCTCCAACAACCACAACCATCTTCCTTTGCGCTAGAATGACTCCAACCAGCAGAGAGTTTTCCCCCTGGCTCCCATCGACATCAGTGTTGCTAGGGCTCCATGATGCCACACTACGTCAAATGCTATCTTGGTGGCAAGGGCAGTCACTCTCAGTGCAGAGTGCAGCTCTTTTTCCATGTTTGGACCAAGCCTGTAATGAAGTCAGGAACTGAGTGGCCCTGGCGGAACCCAAACTGAGTGTCAGTGAGCAGGTTATTGCTGAGTAAGTGCTGCTTGATAGCACTGTGGTTGACACTTTCCATCACTTGGCTGATGATCAAGTGTATCACAGAATTGTTACGGTGCAGAAGGAGGCCATTTGGCCTATCGTGTCTGTGCCAGCTCAATGAGCATTTTAACTTAGTGCTAATCTCCTGCCTTTTCCCTGTAACCCTGCACTTTGTTTCTATTTAAATAATCATCCAATGCCCTTTTGAATGCCTCAATTGAACCTACCTCCACCACACTTCCAGGCAGCGCATTCCAGACCCTAACTACTGGCTGTGAAAAAGGTTCCTCTCACCTGATAGGGCGGTAATTGTGGGTTTCACAAGGGAGTGGGACGACAGAGCTTCTCTTGTGGAGAAGCCATCAATGCTTTGACGGGCTGAATGGCCTCGTTTTATGCCGTATTGTACTAAGGCCCTATTGTATGACAATAGATGCTTGCCCAGCCTGTGACACCCTCATTCCAGAAATGAATAATGAGGTCACGCGGCTATCACGCGACTGAATCGACCTGTCAATCAGGGCCAGGGGGCGGGCACCTGATTAGATTGGTGGGCGGGGACAGAATGTGCCGTCATTCAGGTGCGGTGCCCAGCAGCAGCCAATAGAAAGCGCAGGGATGTAGACGCGGCGGCGCTGGGCGGGGCCAAACAGTTTGATTCGCACAGGCCGGCCGGCAGTGATGGCGGACTCAGGAGCTGCGGTATTGGTGGAGGAGACGCTGCAGGTTTTCAGGGATAATTTCCCGGGCTGCGAGCCGACCGTTGGTGTTGCAGCTCCGGGAA